>NC_142503.1:26230000-26472500 GCF_057876585.1 Rhinolophus sinicus
CCTATTAAGACTTGTTTTCAGAGAAAGAAAGATCTGATAGCCATTTGCATTGACCTATACCCAGATTTTTGCATTTCCCATTCTGTCCCTCACTGTGGAATGAAAAGCATTACTCATTGTTAAAGGGATCTCAGGCATCAGTAAGATTGCTTTTCGATTTTTGAACAAATGGAGGTAGTTGTCAGCTCCAACCTGCACCCAGCTTAAGGTTGCCCAGAAAGAGATAAGATTATAGGATTTCCAACTCCTGGGACACTACTATCCCCGAAGTCGCACTACATATTGGCTTCAAAGGGGCCATTTGAAAATTAAAATTGTATATTATGTACATGATTGCATTTATGATATAGCAAAGAAAAGTGGGATTTAGGATCAGATCCAGGTGAAAGTCCTGGCTCCATCTCTTACTAACTGCAAGATTTAGCGCAAGTTATCTAACTTCTCAAGGACTCTAAAATTTCCTTACCTCTAAAATGGGCATTGCCTGTCTTCCCTTCCCATTTAGGTTTTTGTTAAGAAGCAAAGAAAGTTACATTCATAAAAGGACTTTGAAAAACTTTGAGACTACATAAATACTATAAATTATGTAAAAATTATGCAAAAACCCCATCATGACCAGAAAGGTGTCCCAAATTATTTCCACCACCAATATCAGAAGCACCATTATTAGTAAATCATGTGTTTAAATAACTATGCTGCTGTGGCTGTAATGAACTTTCTGAAGGCTGACCCCTTATGTGGGATAATACCAGACCCTGGTGTTCTAACATATTAGTGAGGATTATGTTAATGGATCAATTTCATCCTGTCCAAGAGATGTGAGTGAATTTCTGATGAAATGGAAAGATTAAAGGTTGGGAGAGGCGGAAAGTAAGAAAATGGGCACTGAAGACCAACTTCTTTTACTCTGAAGATGTGCTGCTACTGCTGAGAAAGGTGCCTCGCCATCCATAGAAACGCCAATGAATCCAAAAATTTCCCACTCCACTCCAGCTATGGCCACATGCTGTGCTGGTGTTCCTGGGTTGGCTTAATAGCCTCAGTTCTAAAATGGAACAGCCACTCGTAAATGAAGAAGGAATACTATTTGCTGTATTCATTTAATGCTCAGGCTCAAAGTTGCTTCTTAATTAGAAGATGGAAAGAAAACATGTCTGGACTCCAGGGTAATTTAACCCCCCAATTATTTTGAGACTTATATGTATTTTCCAAGGAGATGCACCATAAATTTCATTGGATTATCGAAAGATCCCATGGGATAAAACAAGGCTAAATTCCACTGCATTATGGGTGCATAGCTCAATTCTTCTTATAAGCTTTTATCTGAGGATTTTATCTGAGCCTTTTGTACCAATCTGATATTTGTCCTCACAACATTGTTGTCAAACAGGTTAGGGCAAGTATTCCTTTATCTAAAGGTTAAGAAATGTAAGCACAGAAACCTTGATTTACTTTTGTTTACAGAGTTAGAGACAGAGCTAGAACTACTACTCAAGTCTCCTGAATGACCTAGAACATGTGGCTCATGCAGTCATGGCCCAACCATAATCAGAGCAGTTTGTGAAAACCCTTAGGATTCACTGTGTCCTGCATTGGTCTGTCCACACCTGGAAAAGAGTATCTGTTGTGGATTCCCCTTCATGCAAAGGACACTGGCAAATGGAAGGGTGTCCAGAGCAGGGAGGGCCACTTGGGCAGTGAGGGAAATTTCCTGGAGACTGAGAACTACTGGGGGCTCAGCCAGTGTGGCCTGACTGAATTGGCCATGTGTCGCCAGGGCAAGAGACACCTTGGGCATATGAGGTGGGGTAGGGAGATCCATGAATTGTGGAGCTCTTTCCAAATAGCTGAGGCTTGTCACATGGAAAGTAGATTAGACTTCTGTCTTTGGCCTTAGATGGTAGGTAGAAGAGGATTCTGTACTGGGCTGATCAGTGCCCCCCTAAGATTCATGTGGACTTAGAACCTCACAACAAGCCTTATTTGTATAAGGTCTATGCAGATGGAGTTAGTTAAGATGTGGTCAAACTGGATTATATGAAGTCTCACCTCCTTCAGTGAATATTTTTTATCTGCCTTATGATAATTTTTGGTCAGAATAACATGGCTTTTTATTATATGTTATTTTGCATTTAGCACAACTCTGGAAGCAGTGTGTCGAGGTGTAAATCCCAGCCCCATCGCTGACCAGTTGTGTGATCCGAGGAAAATTGCTGAAATTCTCTTCTATAAAGTGAGGAGAATAATAGAACTTCCTTCATAGTTTTGTTATGATGAGTTCATCTGTTAATCTGTCTAAAGAATTTACATAGTAGTTAGCACATGGCAGAGTGCTGATGATAATGTGAATTTGTCTGAATATCTTAAATGAATAATTAAAAAAATATCAAGTAAATTTGAAAATAAGCTTACCGTAAACGTCAGAAATTTCACTCCAAATTCAATGTACGGGAACTCCAATTCATCTACCGAGAAATATGTCTAAGAATGCTTAGAACAGCAAAAAGTAGAAGCAACTTCAGTGTCCATTAATAGAAGAGCAGACAAATAAATTGTGGTGACTGCATCCCTTGGGAATACTCTAACAAAAATAGGAATGACATGGAAGTATGACCCAGAACGGCTTGTATCAACGAAGATGAATTGAGTAAACAGAAGAAGTGTCATACAACGTGATGCCATTTAAATATGGCTTAAAATATGAAAATTAAAATTACTCATTACTTAGATACAATTATTCATATAAGTGAATATAAAGATGCATGGGAATGGCAAATCACAAATTCAAGATGGTGGTTTCCTCTGAGAGAAGAAAGAGGGATAAATAAAAGGGAGTTCCGATCATGCCGGTGAATTTTTTTTTCCTAAGGCTTCATGTGGGGTCCATGGGTGCATATTTTTTTACTGTTATGTCTTTTTATATAGATGCTCTTCTTAGCACTTTACAGATATTAATTTATTTAATCCTCATAACAATCCTGTGAGTTAAAACCTATTATTACCTCCATTTTACAGATAAAGAAACTGAGGAAAGTGATTAATGTCACAGAGCTAGTCGACGGCAGAGCCAGGTTTAAACTCAGGTCATCTGGTTCCAGGATCTGTGACTTAACCCCTAGGCAATGCTGATTCTCATTAGAATTTTATAAAGAAATGAAAAGGCTATAAGTGACGCTGACTCTTCAGCACAAGTTTGGAGCACACACTGACCGCTTTCTGCTTGCTTGTCCCTGTGATTGCTCCATGCCTTTCCAGGCCCCTTTCCTTCTCGGTCTCCTGAGGGCCCTGCACCTCAGATCTTGTTCTTCTCTCTTCTCTGCCTCAATGGCTTCACTGAGATTCATTTTTCTGGTTTTGATCATGACTTCAGCACTCTCTTCAGGTGGTATCTGGTGTCTAGACTTTGACCCAAAGGAGAAAGTTCTGTTCTGACCCTAAGACTGGGTCTGGCCTTGACTGGACAATAGTCAGAGAAAGGGAAAAGAAAAAACTGAGAATTTGTACACGACAGCTGCACACAGCAATGAAGAGCCACTGTAAAGGACTGTTTCTCTAAGAAAGGTTTTAAGAGAGATTGGGTAGAAATGGAGGTGGTAGCAGGGTTGGTGTGTGTGTGTGTGAGTGTGTGTGAGTGTGTGTGTGTGTGTGTGTGTGTCTGTGTGTGTGTGTGTGTGTGTGTGTGCATTAGTTGGTTCAAGATTTAAGCTGCAATTTTTTAAAAGAAGTACTGGTGGAAGATATAAATTATGGGATGATCTAAAATCACCGAATATCCTCAAGCAATTTCTACCTGGACTTCAGGCGCAATCACTCTATCTAAATGCAGCTACCTTGATTTGATTCCCATGGCAAGGAAATCATTTGGTAAATAGTCACACTGATTCTCCTCAATCTCTCCTGTGACAGAACATTTTTCCAGGCCAACCCAGGGAAGGAAATCTTATCACTTGCTTCTGTTGAGAGAAGAGCCAAAGCTCCTGAAACCAGTGCAAGGGGGTCTCTGCCCAGACTGCTGTTGCTTCGGTCTCCTGTGGAAGGACTGAGCTCACCAAAAGCGTATTTGCCCAAGAAACACCACCCACGAACGGGAGGCTGGGTGTGGCTTTGGGCAGGGGAGAAACCAGTTTAGAACTCTGCTGTTGCTGCTGAAAATGATTAAGTCATATAGTCATTTTACTGAAGCCAACCAGAAAATGTGTAATCATAAAGTTTATATGTGTTTATCGGTCAAGTGGACACTTTGTTATTTTGGTTTATGAGGCAATTTTTAAACTATTACTAGACATTAAGTATACCTAGTAATTTGATAATGCTTTTCTGTCTCTCCTCTCTCTCTCTCTCTCTCTCTCTCTCTCTCTCTCACACACACACACACACACACACACACACCCTTTATATTTTGTTGTGAGTTTGAGTTATAGGCAATCGTATGCTGGTAAACCAGGTCTTTGAATAAAAAAGCTCTGATTTATTGTGTTTGCTAATTTCCATGGGATAACTACTCCCATCATGACTTAATTCAAAGTGTCATGTGATGTCACTGAATGTAGAGATAGAAAGAGATGCACACAATTAGTTCTTATGAGCATTGGCACCAGCTCTAGCACGCCCCTGGTTAGAAGGCATATACTAGTCTCTTTCGTTCCTAATATGTTGACTCAGAAGCTTTTCACAGTATTCATGGTCAATAATAATCAGTCAAATCAATTAACTAACTACCTGTAAATGGAGAATATCAGATGAAGTCTCTCTGGATTACGGTTACGGTATTTAAAGATCTGGACCACAATGATTAGATACTTAAACAAAATAATGACTTTTGTTTTCCTAATTCACACTTTAGTGCAATGACAATCTCATGAGATTAAGCATATGTAAATTAGAATCTGGCTCTGTTGTTAACTATCCATATGACTGGATACATTGCTTAACTTTTCTGATTGTTAAATTTCTTATGTGCTAAATGGAGAACAATGCTTGTGGTGAACATTTATTTTGAGGATCAAACGATATAATAATGGATGTAAAGTAAAAATTCCTGGCAGATAGTAGGCCCTGTGGTAGTTGTCTTTGTTAATTGCAGGAAAAAAGAAACAGATTCTTCTAATTTTAAGATTTTCTTATAAAAAGAATTCTTCAGCTTCTGGTGCTTGCTTCCGTTGTCTGGGGATGAATGCTAACAGGTGACAAAACACTTGATAATATAGTAGATAAGTATTGATGGGGAAAAAATTTGAAATGTTTTTGTGTATTATTCTTATTATCTGATAGCTTCTAACTACATCTGCTGCTACTACTGTGGTCCAAACCATCACAATTTCTCAACAAGATTATTGAAATAACCTTTAACTGCTTTTGCTCTTATCCCTCCCACAGTCTACTGTCAACATAGCAGCCAGTAATTCTCATGACAAATGTCCAATAATATCACACTTTTGTTTAGAGCCGTTCAATGACTCCATCTCCCTTAGAATCAAAGGCAAAGATTGTACAAAGGGCCTCCGAGGTTATATTGATCTGCTCTCCACCCCCATGACATTTGTAACTTCTGCTCTTACTGATCTTCCTGTCACTTGCTTCATACACCCGGCCCATTCACATCTCGGACCTTCACACTTGCTACTGTTTGCTTGGATTTTCTTTTTCCAGATTCATGACTAGCTAGCTCCCTAACTACTTTAGATGTTGCTCAAATGTCATCTTCTCATGGAGAGTATTTTTGACCATGGTTCTACTGGTTTCAATAGCTGCTTCCTAGAACTTGTCTACCTAGAACTGGTAAATGCGGCCTTATTTAGAAACAGAGGTTATGCAGATATATAATAATTGAGGTCACACTGGGTTAGGATGAGCCTTAAATCCAACAATGGGTGTCCTTATAAGAAAAGGGAAATTCAGACACAGATACACAGGCAGAGGTTGGAAAGATGAAGCCAAGGTTCACCAAGGACTGAGACTGTTAACAGAAGCGAGGAGAGAAATAGGAAAGACTCTTCCCGAGAGCCTTCAGAAGGAGCAGAGCCCTGACGCCTCCTCGGTTTCAATCTTCTAACCTCCAGAACTGTAGAGAATACATTTCTTTTGTTTTAAACCACCTAGATTTTGGTAATTTGTTACAGCAGCCCTAGAAAGCTAACAAAACACTCAATTTCAAGTTGCTGCCCTACTACCTATTCTCTTTTCTCTGATTTACATTTTCTCCATAGCTCTTATCACCACCTGACAGTCTTATGATTTCTAAGGTTCCCTCAAGCAATGCTTCACTGGCTGTAACTATCAGCAAATCACTGTAATCTCCAAACATGACTTAGCTTTTCCTTTTCACCTGCTCTCCCCAACTAGAAATATTTATCCTTACATGTGTGACATTCCTTCTCTAGTGAGGAGAAGACTCGTCCAACTTCTACCATTTCTCTTGCCGCAAGTTCAAGAAAATAGTTGTACATGTTAGTTACTGCACCAATACAGATCCATTAGAACAAATTTGAAGTAGACTGAATCTGATAAAGCCTGTAGATATACTGGGGAGCCAAAAAAATGTATACAACTGGATACTTTGGTCAAAGTTGCTCAAGCAGTAGTTCGCTGTAATCAGAAGTGTCTGGACGCTGATGGGAACCACTTTGAGCACCTCTTGTAATTGCAGAAGTCAAACGTGACTTGTATTCATCTTTTGTTATTGGTGTTTATTGAGTATTACAATTTTAATAGTTTTTTCATTTCTTAAAATGTGTATACATTTTTTTGTCACCCTCTGTATTTACCAGGTTAGGGGAAATACACAGATAGAAGATCAAATTAAATGACAGCACCAGGCATGTCAGCCAAATCCAGAATGTGGCACATTCTACAGGAGAAATGGCCTTTCTCCAACAAGTCAGTGGTGTTAACAAAATGGAGTGGGATAGGGTGGGAAAGACCGCTACAGATTTATGGAGACTTAAAAGAAAAAATAATGTGATTTTGTGAGTCTTGTTTGGATTCTGATTCTAACAAAATGTTAAAAGATATTTTTGAGACAGAGACATTGGAATTTTAGATGATACTACAGAATTACTATTAATTTTTTCAAGTGTGTACATGCATTGTCCTTATATGTTAGAGATGTATAATGAAGTATTTATAGATGCAATGATATGAAATCTTGGATTTTCTTTAAAATAACCTACTCAATCCTCAAACTGAAGGGAAATAGACCTAACAAGATTGTTGAAGCAGAGTGATGGGTATATGGTGTTCAATATACAATTCTCTCTATTTTTGATTCTTTTTTGAAAAATTTCATAATAAAAATAATGACGATCACTGTTACCATCAAGTGTTGCATGGAGTTCGTTCGTTCATTCATTCATTCATTCATTCACTCATTCAATATGTTCCATGTGCTAGTTACTGCTGGGTACTGCAGAGTTGGGTACAGTAGATAAACAAGCCATAGCTTCACTCTCTAGAATTTCCATGATTTAGCTCAGAGAGCTTCTCACGTGGACCTATTTCATAGAAACACCAAATTCTTTCAGTATTTGGAAACTCAGAATTCAGACTCTAAATATAAAAGTATCCCTTGATTGAGAAGTGGCTTTGTTTCCCTAATTCCCCTCCAAAGGGGACCCAGACATTTGTGGGTGCTGGAGGAGCACCTCCTTCCTGGGATCAGGATGGAGGCATATTAACAACTCTCCACTCAACATTAAGCCTTATCAGAAGGCCCAGGCCTGGCCCCCTCTTTGATGCCCCTATGGTCTCAAATGCTTTTTCTTCGGGTTACTGATTTCAGTTTGCAGTCAGATGATTTGCAAAATGATCTCGTCTTTCCTATCTGCTTCACACCACAGGGGTGAGGAGAGCAAATAGGTACAAAGTCTGCTTAGTTTCCGAGCCCTAGAATGAGGCCTGTATTGCTGTCATGTGTTTGTTGGATGAACTATTCCAGAGTTTGTTTTTCTTTTTCCTGGCTTCATAGAGTCAATAAATTAATCTACAAAGCTTCAAGTAGCATTTTCTTTCAGGGACATCTTTGGTAGTCAGGATATTGCTCCGCAAGGCAATTCTAGACTGTGAAGGTACTAATGATATTTGGGGGGCAAGGGGCTTCACTTCTTTTCCTTATTCTTCTGTTGTTCAAGCCTCAGTGGCACCTCTGCCAGAGGGTGGAAAAGAAATGAGATAGACCTTGGAAATTATTTTGACCTTGATAAAGATGATGTTGATTATGCATTTGTTGCATGTAACTTTATAGTTTAATAAATTTTAAATACATTCTCATTTGCTCCTCAGATTCATCTTGGAAGTTAGATCAGTATAATTGCCTCCATTTTAAAGATGATAAAATTGGGTCTCAGAGAAGTCGGGGAATTTCTTCAAGTGCATTTAGATTGCTGGTGAAGGTACCAAGATTCAAACCAGTTCTTCTAATTTCTATTACCCTGCCCAGAGACCTTTCAACTACTCTGAATGACTTCTTAATCAGTTGATGAAGGAGAAGGAAGAAGGATGTAGATATTGGTTATAAAATTATAGCTAATGTCTCCATTAGCATAGCTGCTGGGAATTTAGCTATGTTTTAGTTTTTTTTTATTTTTGTTAGATACATACTCTTTTTAATCTCCAAGTATCTCTGATCATCATAAGGTAAAATCATAGTGTCTTCTATTTCCATTTTGTCTAAAATAGTTTAATTGGATCAGAAAATTGTTTTGGTACTATATGTAATATATGGCACGACTCAGGGCTTTCTCCCCATAATTTGTTCTAGAAACAAGTTGATTTCTTGCTCCATAAAGGTAGGATCCTTCTGGGTTATGCCTGCCATCAAAATAGGACAACTGTCCTTTGTTATTTGAATTAATGGAAGTCTCAGAGTAGTGGTAAATCAGCACATTTTGTCCCTTGTGAAGAAGGATTGCCCAGAGGACATGTGAGGGGAGCATTAACGTCTCTCTTCATGGCCATCTGGTTCTTCTTAGCTGAGGAATGCTCACCGGTTCTGGCAGTTCTGTGCAAAGCTCCTAGGAAGAGATACGGCCTTCATTCTAAACAAGGGAAACAATGTCAGGGAATAGAGGTTGGGTTACAAAGAACTGTTATTCACACAAAAAAGTAAAACCTGACATGAATCAGGTGGAAAACTTACTCTTTGGATTGGGAAACACTGTGGGCTGAAATAATCTGTTTGAAGAATTTGCACTATTCACTATTATTGAATGGTGTCCAAGCTGAACTACCATGTAAGTCTGGACATGCAAAAATAGTCAAGGACATTTTTTTAAAGCAATAAAAAAAATTATGCTAACTAAAAAAGTAAGTGAAGATACTTGTTAGTTATCTGAGTGGATCTTCTTAAAAATATAATGGAAGATACATATTCTAAAGAATACAAATGCTAATGAGGACACAAAACCATAGGATAATTTATTCATAACAAGGAAGGCTGAAGTTTAAGATTCTTCACTAGAAGAGATACTTTTTGCAGCCCCAAAGTGTGTACACTGGGCTGGGATACAGTGGACCCGGTGGCTAATACTGGCACAGCCACTACTTTTTGTCTTGTGGCAAATGACTAACCTCTAAGTGTGGCATACTTCAATTTGAAAAATACCTGTCTTGCATATCGTGATAATTTAATAGAGATAAAATCAATCATGACAGACACGTTATACAGAATACTTCTATTGTTGAAAAAGCTGTCATTACACGTTTCTGTTGTGAAAAGGAGAATTAAACATATCAAGTCTTTGCTTCAATTGATTCATGTAAGTCATAAATAATTTTAAATTGCAAATAATTTGACAAGGTCTGAGTTAGAGATCTTACTTTTCAGGGGATTTTCAACGTGTTTAGTTAGCCAGGTTTATGTTTATTAAGACTTCTTCAAATTACAAATGAAAGACCAGGCAGAGAAAGATGATGTTATTTGCACTGAGTATACAATGTGTCTATAGAGTTTGAATAAATACATGTCCCAAAACAGCTGACATTGTGAAAGTAAAAGTGGATCATGACCCATTTAATAATAATGGCATCAGATGATTCATACTGGTCTCTAGCAACTAAATAATATCGACACGTAAAGAAATTTTCTGAATATGCTTTTAATCATTACTACTACACAACACATATAAACAAAGTATTTTAAAAATGTATTCACATATGTAATCTCCTTTCAGTTATAACATAAATATTATGCAGACCCAACTACTGGATTATATAGCAATGAAGTCAGATATTCCAATTAAACCTTTTAGGAAGTAATTAAGTGGAATAGACGTTTTTTTCTCCTATTAACTCTACAGACAGATATGGAAAACTGACTAGGCTTTTTAATTCCTGTAATAGCTGTAGAATTCCTCACAAAAATTTTATTCTGACATGAGTCTCAATTTTACTCTTTCAAACTACCCTCTCTCTCAGTGTCAACAGAAGTTGATTTTCCAATAACAAAAACCAGTTTCTCTTAAAATTGTTAGATTTTATCATAAACAGTATATAAAACTGATTTAACAGAATAAAAAACATTCCACACCTTGGGGATACTTTTTGGAACTTACTAAATACTAAGCAACGTGTCAGGAATTTTTGGTCTAAATACCAGGATTTATTTTCTCTTCAGCTTAATGTTTTTTGGGGAGGTGGAGTGAGTGGGGTGGGGTGGGGAAAGAATATCCTTTTAAGAGTTACTGTAGCAATACAACTTGCTATTGAAACTGTAAATATTAATGATGGCTTGGAAGGTGACACCCTGCAAAACTATTTCAGTCATTCTGAACAAGACTTGAGACAACATTTCTACAACATTTAACTCTGGGTAAAAGCAGGGGGCTTGGGCATCCAAACGATGCTGCCTCTATAAGAAAGCAAGCATGAAATGAAATGGAGATCATATTTACTTACATTTCCCCCCCTCTACACTCTCGAAGGAAGAAGGAAGGAAGGAAGAAGGGAGGGAGGAAAGAAGGAAGGGGAAAGAAAGGAGAAGGAAAAGAAAAAAACAAAGCAAGTTGAATCAAACAAAAGCTATGCACATATTTTAGGAATGTTGCATGCATATGTGTGTGTCTATGATTGTGTGGCTATGTGTATGCTGGATTTCAGCTAGAGACTATTTTCTACAGCTCCACAATTTCTACCCTAGCTTGAAACCAAATAATATTTAATCGCTTCCATAAAAATGCCAAATAAGAAAAACATGCATGCAAAAGGCAGCAAGAAGAAGAAGGCATGCTATATATGTTATAGTTGACCACAAACATCATTCACAAAACAAGCAAGTGGCCTAACCAGGAATTTTCCAAATGCCTTTTTTGGAAGAAGTTAACTCCCATACAGAGAGCTTCAAAATAGAAGAGGAAAATGACAGGTTAGTGCAGACCCTTTTTTACTGATTTATCCCTAAAATAAAGACCACATCTTGAATGAAAATGCAAATCCCCAGGGGGGTGCTTATGAGAAAGCATCATAAACACAAATAATAATTAAGCATGCCAACCATTTCCACAGGAAGGAAAACTCATCCTGACCAGGAAGAGACCACTGCTGAAGAGGCTGACCCTGCTCTTCCAACCTGACCCACCCCCTCCTGGTTTTGGAAGCTTTTCCACTAGTGACTCTGTTCACTTCTCCTTTTAGTGGTTTTAGAAAACGACAGTTTATCCAACAGGAAATACTGGAATAGTTTTTGCAAGACCTCCATTTCCCTACCACTGGCTTGAACAAGAATAAGGATTACCATGTGCCTTTGCTGAACTTTGCTAAGAGAGCTGTTTAACTTTAGTTACATTTGGGAAAAATGGAAATGGTCTGAGTCTGCATAGATCCTAGAACCACAGACAATCAGGGTCTTAAAGAACCCCTGGCATCCAGTCCAGTCTCTCATCCAGTACTGAAATTCCTTCTGCAATACCACTTCTCCCTGCCCCAAGAGGTTATTCAACTTACCTAGAACACTTTCAACAAAGAAAATTTCCTGAGGTATTCTATTGTGTCCTTACTTAGGTTAAATACCTGTTTAGTCCTCATCAAAAGCAGATACAATATAAGATTCAGCCTCCCTTAGCAAATTACAGGTTTTACTCACATTTTTTTTAAGATCAGAGACATTGCATAAAACTACCCAGTTTTCAGCTGACGTCTTAAGAACTTAGAGTGGGAATCTTGAGCGTCTGCCTCTGTAGATGTCCAGGGGAGATGATTTACAGTTTGCCTGGCCACTGCTAACTCTGGGCTCTTATTTCTGCTACTTTTTTTTTTTCTTTCTGAATTCACGGTTCACCTTGCTGTTCCTTGTCTGCTATCTGTTTTGTACCACGTCAAACTCAACATGCTTCCTTGATGCGTTCCCTCTTCCCACCTAAATCAAGACATGCAGCCATCTTTTCTGAAGGTGTATGGAAATGAATGGGACTCATTATGACATAGATATTTATTAACTTTGACATACACACATATATATTTAAATATTAGACATCCCTATTATCAAATCTTATTCTTTGTTCCTTTACAGAGCCATACCCTTTTCATAGCCTCAAATTCTTATTCTTCTCATATGCAAAGAGGTTAGAAATCTTTCTTGTTTGCTCCCTTCTGTCTTTTCAAGCTTCTACATTCATTCTTGTTGGTCATGCGCTGATAAATTTTTATCTTTCACCTGAAGCCTTCTCATGCCCTCAGGTTCTTATCAACCCCAAATGCTTATCAAGACATTTTAAATAAAACCTGCTCCCTCCTTGAGGAGGATACAAATGTATATATTTAAAAGATTTTGGTGTTTGATATCTTTCCAGGTTTTGCCCTATTTAGAACGCATTTGTTCCGAAGGTTACAAAGAAGAAGGGAGATTTTTAACACCTTAGTTGTTGGCTCCGTGGTGCTGTGTCAACTACGAAAAAGTGAAAAGATATGTTTTTCTGAGCTAAGAGTGGAAAAGTTGGCCCTTATCTAGATTAAAACTTTGTTTAAGTCTGAAATTGTATGTATAAATTCCTTGAAATATTGGTGAAAGTACTCTGGGGGAACAGAGTGAGAAAGTTGGGATCGGGGCTGAGAGTTACCTGAGTTCAAGTTTTCCTAACATATTACCATTACATTGTGGCTTTTAATTTCAAGAATTTTAATTAAGGCTATAAATAGTATAAAAATAGAAAAAAGCAGAGAGTAGATGTTAGCTAGGAACTCTGTTTACTTCTAATTTTTCAGAATGGCTCTGACCTCCAATGTTCTGTCTTTATGTCTCTCATGTTCATATCATGCTTATTAATTTATGGTTCAGACAATATGTTTATTCCATATATTAGCGTAAGGAATTATTTGAGCTAAAATGTTGCAAATCTAAATTGCAAATAGAGTATCCAGTTAAAGAAGGCAGATTGAACTCACATGTTTGCCCTCCCTCTCTCCCAATCCCCCACTGAACTGTTATTAAATGAATAAAAGGCTACAGACCCAGAAAGACAAAGAGAACAGAAGAGGGCTTCAGCAGGCAAACTGAAAAATTCATCGAACGATGCAAAGTGGATGGAACTGTAGACATGGATTTATTGGGGCAGAGGAATCCTGACCTCCTGCAGATGTAGGGAGAGCAGTAACAATAGTAGAAGCAGTTCACACTGCAGAACCCTGGAAAGGCTTAGCTCACAGCAGTAGCTGGAATGGTAGCTAAAGAGTTGAGGCCTGGGGTTGGACCAGGGAATAGATGGTAAGGTTGCAAAAGTTGATCTTCTTCCCATGGACCCTAACAACCAGGTCCTTCCAACTCCTCGAAGCCCAGCACGAACAGAGCACTAATGCCTACACGCACCCCCCATTTTGCCCATCATAACCATAGAAGACCAGACCTTTAGTTATTAATTAGAGAAATTAAGTGAGAGTGGCTGGTGATTTGAAGACACCAGACATGGTGGAAGGTAAGTGAGGAAAGGTGAAACTCAGTGCTCAACACAAAGGAACTAACAAGAATCTGCTGGTACTAGAAACTTCTAGATAGATTGGTCTCCCAGTCCCCTTTTCCTTCATATACACACAACACCATAACTGCCCCAAGGTAAGAGGTTAAAAGATTACTTCTCTAGAAAAGCTGACTCACCCAGAAGAAAGACCCCTTACTACTAGTGGTTGCAAAGCTCTAATGGAATGGCCACCTCTCTGCAAGATCTCTGTGAAGGGAAGTCAGTGAACCCTGTTCCTATGCACTGAGCTTCCATTCAGGCTTTAGAGCTCCTCTCTTAAATGTGAATAAACAACTTTTGATCATCAGAAAGTTAAGGGAAACCCTTACCATAGAGAAAGGAATCAAAGTAAACAAGGTGAAAACAAAGAAAGAGAAGAAAATGGAGCTAATGCAAGGCTCATACAAATGGTAAAACTGTTCATTAATATTCTTGGAGAGATTTGAAAAACTATTAAATCCACAATTACAGGTTGCTGTAAAAATATACAATAGAGTTCTTAGAAACTAAAAATACAATGTGCTGTTTCTTCCATAAGAATGAGCAGTAGGGTTGGAAGACAAATGTAAGGAATGCTCCCAGAAGTAGAGTCATAAGATGAGGAGATGGAAAATTTGAGTACAATAAGAAGCATAAAAAATCACTCTAGGGAGCCAAATACCTGACTAGTGGAAATTCCAGAAAGAAATACTAGAGGAAAAATAAATGATAATGTACTAAAGAGAATTTATTGAAATGGATGGACATCTCCAGAAAGAAAACAAACAAACAAACAAACAAACAAAAAAACCCAAGATGTCTCCATTACAATCATAGTGCACACCCAGAAGCCAAGGACACAGAGAAAACCCAAATTAGTATTTATGATTCATTTGATTCTTACAAAATAAAAGTCAATTAAAATAAAGGGTTAAAATAATCTTGTCACTTTATACTTAAACCCTTCACTGGTTCACCAATTTCCTCAGAATCAATTTTCATCTCTGTATGGTAGGCAAAGCCATTCACAAGCTGGTCCTACCTCACCTCACTTCTTGTCCTGTAGTCTTATGGAACCCTTGGCATTCATTAGAACACAACGTTAAAATTTCTCTTGCCGTCTACTAGTATTTTCTTTACCTGAATATCCATCCTTTCTTTCCTCATCTGCTTTGTCCCTTTTAATGGCTAACTCGTCTTATACATCCTTGAGATCTTGGCTCAGCTGCTGTCTTTCTAGAGAGTTCTCCATAACCCCTGCTAAGTTAGGTCACCTTTCACTGTGCATCCACGGAGTTCTGTACTTCTGCCTACTATATAGCAATAGTGACTCTATTGTAATTCTCTAGCTTCTGCATGTATTTACTCCCCAAATGAACGTTCCTTGAGCAGAGACTGTCTCTTTTGTTGTGTATCCCAAGCACCTACCATAGAACCTACACATAGGAGGCATCAAATACATATACCTTTTGTAATGAAGCAATCAAGTGAAGGAAGAGATAGGCCCAGCCATAGACAATAAGTAAATCAAAATGGCAGAAAGTCGGTGGTTCAATTAATGCCCTCATAAGGCTATTTAAAAGTACTCTTTTCTCTTCTTGCCTTAAATCACCAGAGTTTACTAATTCTAAGAAATATTTTTTTTCACATTTTAATATTTCTGAAGTTAGAATATGTCATACATTTAATGGCATGCATCAACTTTTAAATTGGCAGCATTTTCATTCTTTCTAGTGGTAGATAAAATAGTGGTACATCTCGCAACTGAAGCAGTCATAGTTAATGAATTATGGTACATATAATTTAAGTGCATATACAACATGTTTATGAAGAAATAAATGGAATTGGAGTTGTCAGTTAAATTTACAGATCACGAGGGACAAGCACTGTAAAAAACTCTGAGCTATCAAAGTTTCTTGGCATAGAGAGAAAAGAGAGAACAGGGCCATAAAAGAAGAACAGGAGCATTGTAGAAAAGTTGTTGTTTTTTTTGTTGTTGTTGTTGTTTTTTTTTCCCCAAATAAACAAAATAATCTGCAGGTTGATAAAGCTCCTTATCCCAACACACTTACCCATGTCTATCACAAAGTAAGTTGTAAAGGTTAGTTTGACTGATTGTTTTGTAATGTCAAAATAACATGTTTTAATATGTTTTGCACAGTGCCAGAAGGGGGAAAAATTATTGAAAAGGAAAACAGGGATTCTTGTTTCAGGATGCGTCACCAGTCAGTTAAGAAAACTTGGAAAGTGGAAACCCTCCATGTTCTTATAGGCCATGACGCCAAAACCAAAACCTAAATTAGCCATTGTTGGGTAAAACCCCTGATTTTGCAAAACCCATTTCCAAACCAACTCTGGCTGGGTACAATCAACTGAGGGACACCATTTAGAAAGTATATTTTAGAAGAATAGCAAAATATTCAGTCCAAGAGGAAAAACAAAACAAAACAAAAAAACCCTACCATTAAACCAGTTCTGATAATTAGTTGAGGGCAGTTTGCAGTAATATTTGCGACTTGATTATGCTAAAACAAAATGTTTGTTTTGGCAATTTGTGAGCCAATTAATAACGTGCACCTCCAGGTAAGCAGCACTTCCATCAGTGACCATCTGTAGTTTACTTTGTGGGATGTATCGATTAACTTAACTTGAAATGGAATTTAATTGACATCCTGATTGCATATACTCGTTCCTTTCACCACTACTTTATTAAGGTTTCTAATCTTTTACATTTTTTTCTGGGTTTTATTTAGTTCTAAAGGTACAGCCATGAGTAATTGCACAAAAGTCATCGTTAAAGGGAAAACAAAGAAGTAACCAACAAACCATTTTTAAACATGAATTCTAGAAAGGGCTAAATAATAATACCTTTTTAATATTGAGTGAACTGTTCTTTGGCAATAAATCGCTCACCGCCAGAAACTGTATCGACTGTTTCCTGTTAAGAAAATCCTATTTACGACGTAAGTTTACCAGAAAAAGATTATGGCTGCGTGTTGCTTGTCCAGAAAGATATACCACTAATGTGCTCACAGATTGTCTAACCATTAGTTTTTACCACAAGGCCATCACAGATATTATTGTAAAAGTAAAATTTTTATATTTTAAGTGATACTTTTTCCCTGTTGTGAAATTATTATATCCAGGCCTAAATAATCATGGGAAGCTTTTCTTTAAATTATAGGGGTGAAGAAGAAATGTTATCTTTTACAATTAATGAAAGCAAAAGGGTAAATTTGGACCCTTGCTTTTCTGAGCTACCTCACAGCACAACTGGGTGGGAAAATTACATTTATACTGAGCTCAGTTGGTCTAATTAGAACTTCATGTTTGTAATACATTGGGTTTGATTTTCTGATAGTTGCTGAAAGCCTAAGTGACTGATGAATGCACTTTCCTGCAGCACTTCTGAGAATTGTAGAGATATTTCATATTTCCAAAGAGGCTCATTGTCATTTTTGCCCAGGTATAGAGTTTCGTGCCCTAATTGTTGCTCCAAGTAACAGCATGTATTAACAATTTGAGTGAGTGTCTCTTAGACAAAGATGGCCATTGAAGCCTCAAACAAGCCTATTTATTTGGGTGAAGGGAATATTTTGTAAAGGAATGACAGGCTGACATACATTTATTAATGTCGCTCATACTGTGTGACAAAATCTGGCACAGTAACTGTGAATGGAACAATTTGTCACAATGTTATGGAACCCTTTCACACACAGCACTCATGCCTTTGTTCAAGCTGTCTAAAGTATTTAAGTTTTCTAAAAGATATCTTGGGCAAAATTCCCACAAAATTCCCCCTATTACTTTCAAGGCTTTCAGCTTTATCTTTTATATGTATGAAATATTTTCTTGTTTTTAACAGTCTCCCCAGGAGAAACAATCTCTTTAGGAACATCCGGAAAATAAGATTTGAGTCTTCAAAGAAAAGCTGTAGAACTTAGATTTATGTTGGATCTTATAAACATGTTAATTAAATTACATGGTGATCATTTTCTGCTCACAAATATATTTGCACGAATCAGTGTCAATGAGAATGTAGCCACTTATTGTTTTTTAGGTAGCTGATTGTTGACTCTTAATGCTTGTGGTACCAATGCTTTCATTCCGGCTCCTGCTGGCCTCAGTGTGTTTCCCTTATCTGGTTACTACGTCTGTATTTTGATTTTTGATATTTACCTCTAAGAGGTTGGATTATAATTGCCACTCAGATAAGACATGGAATGGAGCCCAAAGAGGTCCCCAAGTATTTTAGTAGTTGTAATGTAAATATATTTTAAAATGTATTTAGTTGCACATATATTATACATGCATATTAATTTAAAATATTAAATATATATGTAATTTTGCAAAGCTCAAAGGGCTGGCCAAAGACAAAATGGTGACATTTTTAGGGGAGCAGACTTTGGCTCAGCATCTGCTTTCTAACCATCAGGACTATCCTGCCACAGAAGGGGCAACTTCAGGGAGCAATGGGCCTTTCATTCCTAGAGGTGTTCAAGCAGAGACTGGGCCTCTTGCTGGAGATGCCGTCAAGCACTGCAGGCGTATAGGAAAAGGAATCTAAAGGCCCATTCACCTCTGAGACGCCATGAAATAAAAATATCATTTGAGAGAAATTGAGTTTGAACTTCATGCTCTTTTCAACCAAAAGGAAGTCTTCTGAGTGGGGGAGAAAAACATCGTTAAAATTAATTGAATGCCAAATGTTGAGATTTGGACAATCAGTTTATACAGCATGGTATTTGTTGTCCAAATGTTTATGTTAGAAGGGATCAAGACCATAAATAGCACTTAATCATGTCTGCATTACTTAACTAGTAGTCTTTTCTTACTAACCGATTTTTAGGTTTTTCAATAAACTCAGATAGGAATAGCCTTCTGTTATGGGTTGAATAGTGTCTCCCAAAAAGCTATGCTGAAGTCCTAAGTCCCAAATACCTCAGATTTGACCTTATTTGGAAATAGAGTCGTTGCACGTATAATTAGTTAAAATGAAGCCACACTGGAGTAGCATGGGCCCCTCCTCCAGTACAACTATTGTTCTTTTAAAAAGAAGGCCCTGTGAAGACATAGAGACACAGGGAGAAAGTCATGTGAAGACTGAGGCAGAGATGATAGCGATACATCTACAAGCCAAGGAATGTCGACATTGCCAGCCTTCACCAGAAGTTGGGAGAACGGCATGTAACAGATTCTCCTTCAAAGCCCTCAGAAGGAATCAACTCAGCCAACAACTTGACTTTCGACTTCTGGCCTCCAGAACTGTGAGAGAATAAATTTCTATTGTTTTAAGCCACCCAGTTGTGGTATTTTGTTACCCAGTCTTAGGAAACGAATACATCTTCCTTATAGTCAATCACCCTTAAGAGCCATTATGTATTCATATTCTTCCAGAAATTTTTTAAACATACACACACATATATATCTTTCTTCCTTTCCAGTGTATATTAGAAGTATATCATAAAACTGCTCTGTACTTGGCTTTGTTATTTATCCTTTAATTAACAAGATTGAAGTTTTTTTCTATCAACACAAGAAGAGCTACTTTGTTCTTTTGAATGGCTGTATACTAAACCATTGCATGAATTTAATAGCATATTTAACCTGATGTCTACCGATGATCATTCCAATTCTTTAAATACAAACAATGCTGCAGTGGACATTCTTGGATAAACGCCTTCATGAACACACTCAAATATGTGCACACAATAAATTCCTGGAAGTGGAAATATCAAGTCCAAGGATGTATGTATTTTAAAACATGATAGTTTTTGGCAAAATGCCTCCCCAAAAAGTAGTTCTAGTTTACATTCTTATCTACATATGAGAGTGCCTGTAGGTCAGCACTCTCATTGGCACTGTACGGGACCACACTTTTGATTTTTTTGCATGTCTTTAAATATGAGCAACGTTAAGTATATTTTCATATTATTTGTTGTTAGTATTTCATTTTCTTAAAAATTAGCCAATTGTTCTAATGGGTCATTTTTATTTACATATAGGAACTCTTTTTTTTAAATGTATTTCTTAGCCTACTGAACTGTCATGAGGAGGATCATGGTTGTGGCACTGATTAAATGTGAATATTTTTGTCTGAAAAGTGGATTTTGTATGTAGAAAAGGCTATTCAGAGGTTTACTTTTGCTAAAAAATTTAGCCTTCAATTCATGTTACAAATCCAAAACCCTACTTCTTACTTAAGCTTTTAAATTAAGTTTACAGATTTATCATACTATTTGCAAATCTAGATAATTTTAGTAACCATTTTTAAAGGAATTTTGAATATGTATAATTACACTTATGTACTTAGTTAACTACATTCCTCCATGTATTTTAAAAAGAATTTTGTCAACTTAATCTGCTCAACTTCATTTTTAAGTTAGTCAGTTGTCTACCTGAAAAACTTTCCCAAATACTTAATATTTTTCAAAATCTTTTAAAAAAGCATATAAACATAGTGAAAGTTAATCCTCTTTCGTATTACAAAGCTTTTATGAACATCATATGCAAGTCAAGATCACATCTATATTAACTATTACATTATGCATTTTAAATTGGAATTACCCATCTTATCGCTCTTAATATACCAAGTTCTCTTAAACATTACTAATATTTTACAATTACCAAACATGGATATATCACTTAACCAAAAACATGATACAATTGTTTTGATTTTCTTAAATGTTTCTATACATAATTCTAAATTTTTCTAGGGTTGAAGGATACTTAGCTACTAAAGGAAGTATGCCATCTACTATCATCTGTGGAGTTGTCTTCTCACTTTGCTTGACGATATAACGACCAGAAATTTAGGTCAGGACAGTCACTGAATTCTGACAGAACATATGGTGTCTTATTTCAGAGTTTATAACAGGGATTTCATAATTTGAAGGCAGGTATTTCAGTTTTCTTACTTTATGTAGCAGAGGTCCATGGTCCCTTGAAAGGACCCCTTATCTCCTACTGAATTGATTACCTGAGAGGTTTAGCTCCCCCCCCCCCCGCCCCCGCTGGAGTTTTAAGACAGAAATTGTTTTTCCTATCTAACTCCACAGGTCATAAAGCTTGATGGAAATCTGCCCTCTTTAAACATACTTCCAAACATAACTCATTTAGATGTTAAAATAATATCAACTGAATCTGTTTTAGCTTTTCTCACAGCTTACTATTACTATTCAGTGGAAAATTCAAAAGACACTCTTCTGACAAGAACAATGGCTGGATATCGGTTACAATTTGTATGTGTCTTAGCTGCCATTGGTTCATCACTTGTGATTTGATTAACAGGCCTCAAACCTCTTGATAATATTACCATCAAATAAATGTCATATATATATATATATATATATATATATATATATATATATATATATATCATAAACGCATATTCACATGTAATCACAAAGGCATTCATCCCCAAAATGTCCATGGTAGCACTGTTTATATTGAAAAGATTGGAATCCATCTAAAGGCCCATTAATAGAGGACAGGTTATATCACCTATTAAAAGGCATTTAAGATTATACTTCACATTTCTTTGGATAGCAGATGACATACTTTTTATCTCTAATGCTTTAGTTTCTGGCAAGTTCGGCACCGAACCCTCCTGTCTCCTGACTCCATGATCCTTGGTTTACCGAGGAACACTCTAAACTGATGAGGCCATAGTCCACAGAAGGTAGGGAGTGTATTTGGATGGAAACAGTCATCCTGAGAATTCATTGCACCATTACCAGCATATTCATCTGATCTACTTTTCCAAAGTGTGATGTTTGTGATAAAAAAATATACAGTATTTGGAAAGGAGTAGATTTGAACATCTATTTCCCACAATGAGTAGTGTTCTGGGATTACAGCCACTAGTGTCTGTTTCCATGTATATCTATTTTAAAAATAGAGACTGCTGAAGCATTTGGCACAGCTTTTGCCTTCAGAAATTTATGATCAGAGGGAGGAATATTGATCTATTCTGATAATATTTTATATTATGGGTAATAAAACGTTCAAGCTGGAAAAAAATCTTTTTTTTTTCAATTTTTTAATTTACCTTTTTTAAAGGGTCAATAAAACAACTGATGATAGAGCTGGTTAAAGCCAAACTTCCACTCAAAGGAACCGTAAGTTTACTCGGAAGAAATCTTAAAGTTAATTGTTGAACTTCCTCATTGAAAACCCAACATAGAGCACAGAGAGGCTAAATGACGCATTCCAGGTTCCACCGTGGTGGTAGAACTGAGTGGTAGGACCCAAGAATCTTGGAACTTAGGTAAAAATAGTCCATCTATTGTTATACCATTCTTAGACTGAGGATGAAGATAAATTCCAATTTTTTCTGAACTATAGGTTAGAATTGAACCAATACTAACTTTAAGTAATGCCAAACAGAGATGTTTGAATGAAAATCTAGAACTTACAACAAAAGGGGAGAAAAAAAAGCAAATTTTTTTCTTTTTTTCCCTTTTTTTTTAATTAATTTGTAATTTTGGTATGGATTAGGTAGGATTCCAGAAGTTAACTGATAAGAACAACATGTGTTGGTAGCCTGGGGTAGGGCAGGCATTTCTCAAGTTTTTAAAAGTACACATAGTACAGCTGGGATTCTGAGATATAGGGCAGCTAATAAAGCCCTGAAATTTTACGCAAACTTTTGCATTTAAGTGAATATCTTTCATCCAGATAGAAGATCTACAGTTTCAAAAAGAGTCTCAAAAGTCCATTGAATTAGAAACAATTAGTCAGCAGTGATTATTTCCTTCTAGAAACTATGACTAAAATTCTCTGCTTCGAGAAGAGTGTAACAGCAAGAGGAAATTACTAAAGATGTAGATTGCTGAGTCCTCCAACATTTAGTCCACAATTCAGTTAATGCTTTATTCTTTTGCTACAGAGATTGTAACTTTTTAATAAAAATAAAGATTTCGTCAATAATAATTACAAATTACTGTTTTTGCGAGCTATACACATACTACTGATCTAACATAATACCAGACATCAAAATAACTGTATTGGAAATTAAATAATTAAATACAATAAATAATAAAATTATTATTATTTTTTCATTATACTACACTTAACTTTCCTTTTTACAACCAGGAATTTCTTATTTCTTTTTACCTGGTGTGTAACCAGCTGCACTGCATGGGGTGTAAATATTTCCTTGCTTTTATCTGATGCTTATTTTGAGACCTGCTGATTGCTTCTACTATTTCTCAGTTCCAAAATCTATGTTTCTTTTTCACAAATAGAGCTGTCTTATGATCTTTGGCAAGGCTTATATTTATCTCCTTTTCACATTTAGAATCCCTTTTTTTTAATCATGATCAGAAAAGTAAAGGGAAAAAAAATCTCACTCTATATAGATGCTTTCTTTTTAATTAGGAGAAAGCTGCCAATATGCGCATGTCACACACACACACACACAAAAGCTGCCAATACACACACACACACACACACACACACACACAACTAACTCATTCAATTTACTTTCCCTCTTCCTACACTTTATTAATACTTGACTTGCAATGCAACCTCTTTTATAATTCAAAATCTTTAAAATAGGCATTAGTCTTTATTTAGAAACTACATTTTTTATTCTCTGAATGTTTAAAGCCACATTTTGAACAAAGCATGGCAAACATATTTTACACTGAATCATCTGGTGTTGATATAAGCAGCAAATGATGTTTTGGAGGTGTCTGTGAGGTTGGGATTCCAGGTAAGGCAGCGTGGAGGCTCTCTTGAAAGACTAGAGACACAGAAGATTTAATGAGGAATGAATTAGAAAGCTGATCTCAGATTTCCAGGTAATAGATAAGATGCTACTTTGAGAATGGCAGTGAGAGGACGCTTGAAGGGGATGTTGTTGGGGAGAGATTGTCCAGAGGAAGAAGGCTGTCCAGACGACAGAAGATGAGAACCACAATATGAGAAGAGCAGAGGTAGGACTAAAGAAGAAAAGCACATGAGGGACAGAAAGCACATGTTATGTTTGGTCAAGTAACTGAACAAGGGATGTCAAAGACAGTAAGAAGCTGAAGATTTCTCAGTGTCTATACTCAGAACATCTGAAAGGTGATACATTTCTTACTTAGTTAGGGATATGGAAAATGAAGATAAACTGTTAAAGCTCTAGAATAGTCAGGGTCAGTTGATATTTGTATACTCACATCAGACAGTACATTGAATATGACTGATTTCCTGGGAAATTTATGTCTTTGAAGATAAAGAGTTTTTAATTAGCGTCTGCTTCACTTAGACCATGTAAATAGCAAAACCCATTCAGGTTATCTGTCATATGTCCTAAATTATTTGAAAATCTGTCTACATTAATCAAAGTAATTGTGTAGAGCTGGTCTTCAGGTTCTCAGACACACATTATTCTTTAACATATACACAAAATGTTTCTACCTGTTCTTTAAAAAGTCTATTTTTTTTAAACATCGTTATGTCTAGTGACTTTTTCCCCCCATAGTCCCACGTTTAGAACAATCACTGATGGCTTGTAATAAATCATTTCTAATTTCACTCTCAGGCAACGTTATCCAAATCTGTAGTTTTAAAATCCATTTATGCATCAACAGTTCCTAAATTTATACCTTCGGCTCTAAGTTCTCCCCTGAATTCCAGACTCATATACCCTCTACCTCTTATATATGTCTACTTGGAGGCCTAAGAAGCATTTCAACTTAATAGGACCAAAAACAGAACTCTTAATTCTGCCTGTTTCCAATCCTCCATCCTGCTTCTTCCTCATTCTTCCCTCTCAACTGACGATACCTGCATCCACTTGGTTGCTCAGATCAAAATTGGCAAGTCATCCTCGGATCTTCTGTTTCTCCTGTCCTCCTGACACCATTAGTGAGCTGGGTCAACTCGACCTGTAAAACTCTTTGTGAATCCGTCCAATTTCTCCCTCTCCTCTGCTACTATTCTGGACTTCTAACATTGAACCCTTATCCACAAGGTAGCCAAAGTAATCTCTGAAAAATTCAAAACAAAGCAGGTCTGTCCATCTCTCTTATACTGAGACTAAGAACCTGTGTGATCCTGTATCCACCTACATCTCTGGCTTTAGCTGATCACTCTCCCTTCTCACACAATAGCACAGCCACACTGGCTTGATTTATGCTCTCATGTTTACCAGACTGAATGTCCTCTTTCTATAACATCATATGTCTGGATCCTTTTAGTTCTCTACATTGTGTTGCCACGCAGCAGCCTACCCGTCTGTCTCCTCGTACCTGCCCCTAAAGAAAGGAGAGTCTGTGAGATGGATCCTTTCAGGGACACTTTATGTCTCCCTGTTGGGACCCAAAATATGACTGGCTAGTCAAAGACGGGTACGACTACCCACTGGGGGGGGGGGGCGCAACCCAAGCCAGACACAGCAATGTGAGGACCATCTGGGGAACTCACGGGGTTGATAGAGGTGGGCACAGCCCCCTACCTTCCCCCTGCTAAGAAGAGCCTCTGCCTCTGTGGCTGCATTCCTTCCCACAACCTGCAGGCGAAGTGATTCAATGATGTGCTCTCCATCTATCATATGCATAAAGGTTTTGTCCCTTGGGGAAGTACATACATCCTGAGACTCAGGGTCCTGCTGCCTGCAGGCAAGGGTGATTGGCTTGAATCAGTTTCCTATTATAATGTATGGGCTTCACAGATCTTGAGATTGACAAGCTGTATCTCCTTTACTTCCTCACCTAACTAATAAAACTATGCATTGGCCCGATTTGGGGCTCAGTCCTTGAGGCTGCAGTCCCTTGGCCTGTTTGCCCTCTATTCTTGACTATTGTCTTTCTTAACCCTGCGCCGTGCTCCTCGCTCCCCACAACGCTTGTTGCGGGGGACACGACAAGATCGTATCTTAAGTCTCTCTTCTTCAGTTTGGCCTTACCTGATGCCCTGTCATATAATCAGAGTCCATCCATGAAACGAAAGCACTTTTAGGTATTTAAAACATTAAATTTAACACATAGCATTGGTTACATATTTTGTGGAAGAGCTGGGAAGTCAAGCAGGAGATTGTAAAAAACAAAACAAAAACCCAGAGATTAGCAACAGCAAAAAACCACTACCAACCTTAGTCTGGAGGAACATAAAGGGGAGGTAGATTTACTAAAGTCCAGGATCACAGCAGAAGCTAGAACCACATCTGCATGGCTGACAAAAGCCAGGCAGAAGATATAGTCTCTGTTGATATCACCCAAGGAAGGGAGAGAGGAACTCCCTTCTTCCAGTGCTCCAATCTTATGTCAACGGTTACGTTGGTTAAACCCAGCCAGGGCTTAGCTAACATAAGAGCCTGTGGATTGTAACCTGCCGACGTCAGCTCACTGTGGTATAGAGCAGCAAGACACGGGGGAGAAATTAATCTGAATGGAATTAAAGACTGGCAAATTACCAGAATAGTGCCCCTTGCCCAGACAGGTCCTATGTCATTATTCTATTTTCATCACAGCACATATCATTATTGCATATTTCTTAATTTTCAAATTATCTGTCTCTATCTATGTCAGGCCCAACACAGCATCTGGCATATTTTATATGCTCAATAAATAATTATAAAATGAATACAAAGAGGATAAATGTTCTCTATACAGTCACGGTAGAAAAAAAATACATAAAGTATTCCTTTAATAATTTTCCAAGTTTGTGCACAGTGTAACTAGAAATCAAAGCTGGCTTAGTCATTCCATCAATAGTAGATACACATTCCTTACGGATTCTCTACCTTTGAGGGGAGGACACTGTCTCTATTGTTATATTTTTCTGAAGATATGATTATAATGTTTTTTAAAATAAATACCTATTGAGTCAGTCTTAGAGTTTAATTTTTATTTCCTTAGCCAACATTCTTCTTTAAGGAAGACTGAAATAGTTATAGCAGGTCCTAAAAATGTTATAGAATCCTTTTAGTTACTGGTAAATATTTCTAAAAATCAAGAAATGCTAGAAAAGACTTAAATATCTAAAAATTTCAGTGCCTCCTTTTTCTTCCAGTCACCAATTTCCCCAATTAGTAATAAATACACTGTGTCCATGCTGCTTATAACACTTTTAGCATGAAGATCTCAGAGCACTTTAGACAGTTTAACATTACCGTTCTCTTATTTTTTTCCTTGAGTAACATGAGATTTAGGAAAAGCAAGAGGTTTCTCTCAGAATTATAGCATCAAAGGGCCAAAAGAACTTTAACAAGATAATCAAATCCACTCTTTTTGCCTCCAAGGCATGCATTGAATTATTGAGCTAAAACAGGATTACGTCTAAATCCACATTTGTTAAGGGCTCTTAGGGAAGGAGATTGTAATGACCCCATTTTAATAACATTTACAGTTCACAAATGTTTCCTGACATTTATTCTATATCCCTCACACTACAGTTTAAGTCTATTTATCTCATTCCTTCCTGACCTCCCATAATACCCTCAAGTTTGTACTGCTTTTTAACTTTTTTCATACACAAAAATCTCATCTCTATAACAAGATCATCAATAAGAATTACATTGCTTCCTATTGTTTCAGTTCTCTTCAGAGTACAGGTTTTGGAATGTGTCAACTAACTGATGGACTAGTTGATGGACCTTTTGTAAATTTAGAAGTTTTGTAAAGGCATAGCAGCAAAAACATTTAAGGATATCAGATTTCATTCACTTTGAAACTTTAGGTTTGGTAATTGCATCAGGTGCTAAAATACTTCTATCTTTTCTCAATTCACAGCAAGATTTTTTTTCCCAATAATTAGAAAGGTTAAGACTGAATGGTAATGTAGCTCTTTCTCTTGTTTGATATTGCCGTGCATATTGACACAGACGTAAATATGCATAGATACCTAGTCATGTGACAATGATAAAGATTTAATGTTAGAAACAATTTTGATTGAAGAGACTTCATTGGTGAGTAATGTACACATGTAATCTACATGATATTGAGGCATAAAGAGATGTAATAATAATAATAATAATCATGGGCTAACGTTTCTTGAGTACTTGTTAAGTGCCAAATACTCTTTTACATCCCTTTACATAACATAATTGTGTGAACATAATTAATCTTCACAAAATCTCTGGTTTGGTCCTACTATTATCCCATTCTAAAAAAGAGGGACGCTGATGTACAGAAATGTGAAATGTCCAAGAGCATTCAATTGGTAAATTGCAATACTGATGTACAAAACCAAGAATCTTTGTTCCTAATCACTAAACTACTGCTTCTGTGGGTGAGGGGAAGGGAACTTTACCAGGAAGTGTCCCGGAAATGGCATATGGTGGTTCTGGTTTCAGTTCTCACTATAAGAAGAAGTGACTGTTGCTTGCCACAGCAGACAGAAGACCACTGTTCTCCCAGAGGAAACACAGCTGCCAGGGACAGGGCACATACAGACACAGAGTAGAGTGCAGCAAAGCCATGGTCAGCATTTGAGGAACCTATCGGAGAGAAGCAGAACTTTATGAAGAACTCCATAAAGAAAGAGGATGCTTTGAGCTAGCTGTGGCATGAATAGTGACATAGACTTAGAAATAAGGCCCCTGAAGCAAGAAATGAACATTCCAGCCCAAACCAGACATCGTATTGTGCAGATGACTGCATAGACATAGAAAAACATTAGATAGGTTCAAAACTGTTCCCATAGCCCCTGGCCACACAGATGAAATCGTGTGACTAGCTGCTAAGGAGAACACTATGATGGTTTTCTATAGACCATTGTGGATACTTACACAATTAAAGTGCATAAAACTCTTATTTCAGAGTGTGTATGTAATCATTCTCAGCAAATCCTTTCATCAGCTTATAGAAGTTCCAAGTTAAAAAAGTCCTTCTATATATTGCTAAATATGAGTTCCTGGATGGAAAAGTAGGGTGAACACATACTCTGACTCCAGAATCCTTTCAGTGTTGACAAAGTTTTGGTGCTACATTCAACACATTTTATATATATATATATATATATATATATATATATATATATATATATATACACACACACACATATATGTGCATATATATGTATGTATATATACACACACATATATATACATACATATATACACACACACATATATATACATATATATATACACACACACATATGTGCATATATATGTATGCATATATATACACACACACATATATATACATATATATATATGTATATATATATAAAAGCACCTGGTGTTATACTAAAAATGAAGTTTCAACAATTGCCCCAGTTATTAAATAAATACACATATAACCATACATACATCTACACACTTATTCCTTCAATGAATTGCCCTCTCCTCAGTTGATTGACAAAATCTTCCTATGATCTTGTCCTGCCATACTGAATGGATATTATTCTCCAATGTTCCATTATTTTTTGTAGATACAAAATCATGCCATGTCCCTTCACTCCCCCCTCCACCCCAAGCTTGTTCTTGTTGCTTCTGCTAGAAATGACTTTCCAATTTTCAGATTTATGCAAACCCAGTTACTCTTCAAGGCCAAAATTGGGTCGTGTTTCCTCAGATGACATTCTCCACTGACCCGGATCATCCCCATCTCTAGCCTCCTTTGGTACCTCCCATGAATGTCATTTTGGCAATCAGTCACATGGTGCCCTGCACATTGCTGTGTTTCATGTGTGTGTGACTTGTCTGACAAATCAATCATCTACTTCTTGGGCTTAGGAACGGACTCTTAAACTTCTTGCCCTTGAAGAACTCCTATGACAATTGCAGACATATAGCTGACTCTCAATGCACACTTGTTTGCAATAAAATGAATTGAAAGTGCTTAATTGTTTTACTTCAGACTTACTGACGTCAATAAGCAAATTATTTTTCAAGGACATTTCCCCCCCTCCTTGGGTTCCAGAAGGACCTGTGAGGCACACTGTCTATCAGAAAGAGTCAGAGTTCTCTTTATTGCATTTTCAATGAGATGGATTGAGTATATCCTCTTTGCTTTACGTGCTTTTTAATCTGGGTAATTTATGCATCTCTAATGTTGGACAAAAAAGCATTTCATTGGGAGAGAAATGGAGGAGAAAAGTCCCATTATTATAGAAGCATGCAATTATTTGAGCACAAACATATTTTTATAATAGTCTTACAGTTGAATCTTCTCACATGGAGTTGATGCCTATGTCAGCTTCAGTCCTCAGTGTCTAGAAACGGGTACAATTCAGTTTTACTGCCAATGGTATTTGGGTAGGCAGCTTATTAGATAGACTAATAATAAAAAAAAGTGAACAAAAATATAAGATCTATTTAATAAGTTAAACTCAATAGCTATAAACCATACTGATGTACCTCAGCTTCAAACATTCTAATTCACCTTGGTAACTACAATACTTGTGATCCATTGACTATGATGTTACCTAAAGTCTTCTTCAACTAATTTGTGCTTTAGTCTCAACCACCTCCTGGAAGGATGACTTTAATAACATGAATAATATTTTAGCTAACATTTAGGAAATAGTTATTATAGGTCCATAATTATCTCAATCCTCACAACAACCCTGTGAAAAAGTACTATTATTACTCTCTACTAGAGATGAGGAAATAGACACTTCGTGAGGTCAAGTTGCTTCATCAAGGGTACATAGTTAATAAGTGATAAAACTAGAACTCAGTATTCTTCTGATGTTTTAAGGCCCTCTAGACCCATCTGAGTCTCACATTAGTTCTTAACTCAGTGAATGATACACCATCCTTCCAGTTATGCATTCCAGAAATCCAGGAGCCTTCCTTAATGCCTCTCTTTTCTTCATTTCTCTGTCCTTTTATTTATGATTTCACTTTCTAAATTGTTCTCAAATCAGTTCATTCCCCCACAACTGTAATCATCTAAGTCGCTGTTATCTCTTACCTACACTATTGCAGTAGATTGCAGGTAGTCCACCTATATTTCCTTTTGTTCCTTCCTTTCCACCCAAATTCAATAGGCAGAATCATAATTGTAAACACAAATCTTATGTTATCCTTCCCTCTGGCTTCCCTTTCACCTTAAGATAAAAACAAGACTCCCTAACTGGTGTCACAGGACCTGTCCTCTCCTGCTTGGATCTCTGTCCCATCTTGCACAGATGACTCCATTCTTTCTTCATGAGAACCACACCCAGCCTTCCTGCCTTTCCTCACATGCGCATGTATCATTCTGTGGCATGTCTTTCCTCATCTTTACTGATGAGCATCCTTCAGTGGGCAGCTTCATTTAGAGTTCCTCTTCCCTGACAACTCTGTATCATATCCTACTGTACACTCTCGTTCGTTCATTCATTCACTTTTTTATTTGTCCAAATAATTCAACAAATATATATTGAGCAACTCTTCTGCGCCAGGCTCTGTGCCAGGAGCTGAAGGCATTTGTGGTTCCTGATCTTATTGTCCAAACTAGAAATCAGAACACAAGCCTCTCTCCTTTCACAGGACTTATTACAGGCACAATTTGACACTTATTTTTTATGATTATTAGGTTTGCATCTGTTTCCTACATAGGCTGTAAGCTCCATGCAGGCAAGGATATTTCTTCACTGTCTTGTTTCTAGAACCCAGCACCCTATCTGGGGTATATAATAGGAGCTCAATAAATATATATTGGTTGAATGAATTTTAGATATTTAGACCTGAATGCTTACATTAAAATTTACCTATCTCATATAGATTTATTAGATCTTAAAATATTTATTTTCTTCTCAATCTTGTGATGTCATGAATCATAGTTTAGTGTCAGTGTCAGTCACAAAAGCTAATTTTTAATTAATTTATTCTAGAATATTCATTTATTGCTTACTGATTGATGCTAGCTCATTTTTCTCTATAATCTCTCCAGCTATTAAATGATAATACCTGTTTGGGAAAAGAATCCTGAGCTACCTGGGAACAGTTATTTTCTGCATAGTAGTGCCCAATGATTGACTACACTGAGTTTTCTATTTTTAAGCCTTAATCAAAGTTTGTTATTCACATCTAAACATTGTACCCAATCCCAGTGACTAAAGTCCTAAAACAGATTTTATAATGGCTTTCAAAATCTAGATCCCAGTTCAGAGAGTGTGTTTTGGAGAAATTTATAGCTAGCAAACCCTCTGCCTCCAATGCTTTGTCTTCTTTAAGTAAATTGTGAAATTTCCACTAATGCAGAAGTAGAACTACTTCTCAGCAGAAATTCATAACTTGTGTTTGTGGTTTATGTTGGTGGCAGATGTGATTTCCTTCATATAATCTTAGAACTGGAAGGAAGTGAAGAGATTGTCATAAGGTCCCACTCATGGACAACCAGGACAATTGAAGCCTGGAAAGAGTTCATGATTTGTCCAGAATCACATCAGAAATAATAATACAAGTAAACATTCATGATGATGCCAAAATCATAACTCCTGTGTATTGAGAATCTACCAGATAATATGGCCTTCATGATATACTTGTTGTATATTATATATTATCCCTATTTTCAGATAGTTGTCTGAGGCTCAGACAAGTTAAGTGACTTTTATAAGGCAATGCAGCTAATAGATGGTATATCCTGGGTTCAAATGACCAGTCTGACTCCACGGCTTAGGCCCTTTCCACCATGCCACTCCCTTCCTCTGTAATGTGGGCTCCTCAGATAAGCAAGAAAGAGAGCTTCAGTCTGATCTCCCTCAACCCTGAATAAGATGGAAAATTTGGGGGCCCAAGAAAGTCTTGAAATCACGCCATTTACATGAGGTACAAAGAACAAAGAGCCTGGATTTAAAAACATGATGTCAGAGGTCATTGAGCTAAGTGAGGAGTATTCCCTTCACATACTCATAACAAGAGGATGGATTTATTTCAGTGGTGATGACACAGCCTGAATTCCTTTTTATGCAATTACTTTTGTAACTTGCAGTAAATTTTTTTGAATAACCTTATTAGTGATAAAATGTTTTGCTTTGAGAGCAGATTTAATTTTCCCCATTGTTTGGAATCTAGCTTGGTGAGGGAGTAGGGATCAGGCTGAGTGATAATTGTCAATATCATGTAAGAAACCGGTTTCAACAGTGGTGTCAGTGGAATCCAACACTCTCAGATCTGCAGGGAATCCGAGAGAGGTTTTAGACCCAGCCTATATGTGCTGTATGAAGATAAAGCATGAGGTTGGACAATTAAGTTTGCGAACTCATACTAGAAAAAGTGCTACATACCTCATTGCTGAATATGACTACGGTCACCTTTGAAGTACTCCATTCGGGAAACTGCACCAACGCCAGTGCCTAGTCCACCCTTGAAAGCAATTTTGGAACTCTTTTTCTGGAATGGCCATCAGAGCTGTCGTCATATTACCCTTGATGCCCTGAATGTCATCAAAATGTTTTCATTTCAATATTTCTTTTATCTTTGGGTAAAGAAAGAAGTCATTGGGAGCCAGATCAGATGAGTAGGGAGGGTGTTCCAATACAGTTATTTGTTTACTGGCTAAAAACTCCCTCACAGACAGTGCCGTGTGAGCGGGTGCATTTTCATAATGCAAGAGCCATGAATTGTTGGCGAAAACTTCAGGCCGTCTAACTTTTTCATGCAGCCTTTTCAGCACTTCCAAATAGGAAACTTAGTTAACTGTTTGTCCAGTTGGTACAAATTCATAATGAATAATCCCTCTGATATCAAAAAAGGTTAGCAACATCGTTGCAACAAATTCGAGAACTTAATTGTCAGACCTTTTAATTCAAAACAGCTACATATGAATAAACAATTTCTTTATTATCCTTTACTTCAAGTCAGTGTAAGATTTTGACGATAGTTATAATCATTTAATTATTTTTCATGGTATAATTAGTTCCTTATTTTGAAATTGTATCTTTCTTTGAAGGCTCAGCTGCATCTTACTTGGTTCAAGACAACTCCCTATCGAAAAAAGTCTCTGAACCATTACAGTATTAGTTCTCTGTTCGTCCGAATTTTTATAATCTGATCAATTAGTATACTGTATTTTTATTTCACCTTTCATGGTGTCTGTTGTATCTTTCTCTAAAGACTAATATTTTTAAGGAAATAATAAAACAATTCAAATTTTTAAGTTTCTCTTCATTCCTTTTTTGCTTTGTTTTGTTTTGTGTAGTTTTGTGGTGGCTACACTATAAAATGAATGCTTTTAAGATGCAATGCTTCCTTTGCTCACTTCCTCATTCTTGTGTATCTGCTCTCTATGAGTATAAACTGAATTCCTGGAAGATTGTCAGTATTCAATGTCTTCTCTTTGACCTTATTCACGCTGATCTTCATTTTCCCTGAAAGTTCCACTAACCAACATTTCTTTTTTATATGAGGAAACAATATTAACTATGATTATATTCAGTAGTTGATTGAAGTCTAAAGTCGGGCTATTTTTAAATATTTTTGGTCCATATAGACCAGGGGTGTCCAAACTGCGACCCGTGGGCCAACTGCGGCCCGTGATCCATTTTTTATTGGCCCGCAGCAAATTCCAAAAATATATTTAGTTTACTTAAATAAACCAGGTGAGGCAATACATACTTCACCTCGAGTGAGTGGCCCGGCTGTTTGTGTATTTTACTGCATATGGCCCTTTGTTAAAAAACGTTGAAAAAAGTTTGGACACCCATGATATAGACAGACTTTATTACTAATTTAGGCCCAATTTACTACAGAAAGTTTGGATATTCAGAACTAGAAAATTTGTATACTTTGCCAGGATGAAAAAAAAATTTGTGTTATACTGGGTTAAGAGGCAAGTCTTTCTTGAATTCATGGCCTAAGAACTGTCTACCACAAAGGTCTGTTTTTGCTACTTGATAAGACTGAGGTCAGGTCAAAGGTATTTACTGAAGTGTGTTTCTAAAACACTTACTCTCTGCCCAGCCCTTGAAGATTTTCTACTTTCAGTAGTGGTAGGTTAACTCACAGCTCTAATTCCATTCTGAGAGCGTCTCAGAACAAAACAGGCAGCATGGGTCAGCCTGCAAATCCTCGAGTTTAAAATCCATGAACTCCATGCAGAGGAAGTCAGTGATGAGTAGGAAGTGGTCTTTTCTGCCAGTGGATAAACCTCTCCACTGAAAAGGAAGTGTGCTTGCTCTCAAAAGGACTGGAGAAAAATGCAGAGAGGGTGTCTTTCTACTTTTTCCATCACAGGGGAAGAGTGAATCAAGAAGCTTGCAAAACCACAAAGAATAAAATATTGCTGGCCAATGGAAATTGACACATTTGGCAATCAGGACATTGACAAGTTGCTCCAGAAGTGGTGTCAGTGAATGATGCCCCATGTTGGATGTCGTTTGAAAGAAAGGGGTAGTCTTTAATGCTTGTGGGAAACCTTCAGAAGAGTTAGTCTAGTCTAGTCTCTCCCTTCATGACGAGAGACCAGAAAGGTGAGGAGATAAATTAGGATAGGGCTTAAGAATTCCATCTATCATAGAGCTCAGTTTTTTTAAAAAAACCTGCTATTTTTGTATTCTTCCTGATTCACAACAACACATGGCATGAGCATTGACAGAATATACCCAGCAAAGAATCCCACAATCCCAACACACAGATTTATCAAAGCAGTCTCATTATCTTGTAAATTTGACAGAGAAAAGTCATTTGAAAATTAAACTTGAAATGTTTTGTATCAAGTAAAGCCAAGGTAATACTATCAACAAAAATGAAAACAGTCTAAACCAAGTGGTATGACCTAGTAGATTATCCATTTTAATAAACCAAAACAGGAAGTAATGGAATGGTTCTGAGGAGTTCAGAAAGTCAAATGAAGTGATTTCCTATAAGATACTCTTAAAATAAAGACTGCTGTTCCATATCACTACATCATCACCGCCATCAAACCCCTCTTCCACCTATTCCCACCACTAAAAACTTTGATTCAATTGCTCTGTGTTTAGGAATCAGTTTATAACACCATTTAAACAGCAGTGTTTGGGAATCTCTGGTCAAGTTTTTCCATTCCGACTGCATATTGCATCACTTGGGAAGTGTTTAACAATACCAGTGTTGGAGGTTTTTCTTCTAGAGATTCTGATTTAACTTATCTGAAGTGTACATTTTGTAAAACCCCTCCAGTCAATCCTAATGTGAATCATTGACTTACGCCAAATTAGGCCCCAAATTTTCCATTCTGAGACTTTCTGATGTGCATTAGTTTGCACATTTAATTTTAAAAATTTCACGTCATCATTTCTACTCTTGATCAAAAATCCCAAACAATTACAAAGCATACAATAACTTTTAATGTTAAAATTAATTTTGTTTTCATGACTATTGACTTTCCTCCGAGTGCTGTTTGGGCACAGTAACAGCAACAGTGGAAGAGTCTGTGATACATGAGCCCTAATCCCTCAAATGTATTAATGTTTCTTGCAAATTCCCTAAGTTTTTCTAGGAGAGTATACCTGTCAAAAGATAGATATAGTGAGGAGACCTCTTCAGAATAGATGGAAGATCTTCTAAACTGAAAAGGCTGGCCAGGAGCCAAAAGACTGAGTAGGAATGATTCAGTTGTCCTACGAGAAAAGGCAGCAGAAGACTTCTGGAAGTACAATTCTTGCCTGGAGCTATCCTGCTACTGCACACCAGGCTCTGCTTCCTGACTCATTTGACTAAAAATTGCTACACTGCTCTGTGAACTATCCAGACACCATATCCCAATCAAATCTGCATTTAAATTTAATCTGCTTTAAAGTATTTGCATTTTCTGTACTGCATCTGAGTCCTTGGGTACTGTCAACATCATGACTATCCAACCCCTCATCAGTTTATGTAACTCATCAGAATTCATGTTGATAACTTGAGGAGTGTAACCTCTACCTACACTACTGGCCAGTGAACCAAGACCCAGTGTAATAAAATGGACATTCTGGAATGTCCCTAGACAGTTATGCCATTCACTTCACATGCTTTTTACTTGACTTGCTGGACAATGGTAATGACTAGATGGGAATTTGAAAACGTTAACCATTACATGGTAGAGCCTTTTTGGTAAGAGTTCTAGGACATAACTATTTAAAGTACAAGAGCGAATTCTTGTCAGAAGCCTGTAGAACACATGTTGTGAATGAAATAGTGAGAATAGGCTTCTTTTGACAAATAAAACCTCCAAGAGTATTTTAGGAAAGGGAGGGCTTAGGAAGAGAAGACAATATTCAACCATCCCAAAATAGCTGGTTTATTACTACAGGAAAAAGATAAGACAGAGGCAGATTAGTCACATTTCCTTATTTATCACTGTACCAAAATTATCCAGTGAATTGCAATGTCATTTTGCATTATTTTTAGACTTCTTAAATGCAACAAATCACTGAGACTAGAGTACAAGAAAAAATTACTTAAATCAAAGCACAAGTCTTCAAAGCAGTGAGTGACTAGGGTCACTAACTTGTATTTGCTTTTTTGGGGGGCAACAAATCCAGCAAATTCCTTTATGCTATCTGGTTCACTTCAGTGGTGCATAGCTGACAATAAACCAAGTTGTGGCCATCCATGTTTGCTTCAACCTGTTTTGCAATTCACATACACATGCAGATTTGCTTTGGATCTTCTTGGCCTACACTCAGGGCTCTCATTTATTAATATATTCATTCAACATATATCTATTAATCATCTATCTTATGCCATGCACCACTCTGATTTATAACCTTAGCTCGTGTCACCTCATGTCACAGGAGTGACTCATGCAATAGTGATGTCTCCAGCTTCCATTTTGTTTCCCTATTTGCGTATAACAATAAAAATAACAATAGCTAATACTATATGGTGTTTACCTTGTGCAGGGTACTGTTCCAAGTGCTTTATATGTTAATGTGTTTGATCTTCAGGAGAACCTGTGAAGAAGGCTCCATTTTTAGCTCCATTTTCTAGATGAGAAAACTGAGGTAGGGTTTCGATGTTAAATAATTAAGTAATTTCTCTGAAGATAGCACAGCTAGTAAATGGTGAACTTGGTTATGTACCTGGGTAGCCTGGTGCCAGAGTTTGTGTTTTTAATCACTATGAAATCTCTGGTTGTGTCTATAAACCCTTCATTAGTGGGCAAATCTCTGGTCTCTGCTTTGACCTAGCTCTCCATAGACTTGTTTCCATCTGACTTATTCCACTCTTACAAATGAAACATTGTAAGCAAAATTAATTCTTACAAATAAGAATTCCTTTCTTATTCCACTGAGAAAGGACATTTAAAACTGAACACCTGCCCACTGCATAGTTCTAGCCTTAGTTACAAAGACAGTTCCTATTGATATAGTAGAATTTTTTCTAAGCTGGTAGTTATTTGTTTTTGTTTTTCTAATAGTGTTAATTAGAGTATTTGCTTTTCCCCAAATGGAGGCCGTATTTTCTTTATTATAACGACATCTTATGTTTTCATCCCAAGTAATTCCATGATTATGTGTTTCTCCAGTGTCAAGTGTTTTTAAAATACGAGGTCTTTCTGGGTCCTTGATTTTTCTTGGCTAATGTTTAGCATAATAATTTACACATTAAAAGAGGTAAAAGTTTTAATTCAAGGTCAAAGCCTTTGAATGCACATTATAGTTAGACAGCCCTCTTTGTGGCAGAAGTCATGTTGTTTAGCTCATAAACCAAGGATGGCGTGTGGGCCACTATCAAGTGGCACGTGAGCCAATTGTCATCATCACTCCTTTCTGTCCTGACACTTCTTTGATTTACCAGGGACCTAAAAAGGGAACCACCAAGATTCGTCATCTTCCATTTATGAAATTATATTGATTCACAGTCTCTGTTTTCTATCTTTTGATTTGTAAGATCTACTGGGATATGAATGAATAATTGAAAAATGCTAAATGGAAAACAGATAGGAAGTCTTTTCCAATTATAGCAGCAAATAGTTTCACAATATTCAGAATATGGTCATATAAACCATCCATACAGAATGGATACAGAATGGATACAAATCCATACAGAATCCATGCAAAAAAAACAAAGACTTTAGACTTAATGAAAGTAATAAGGATTGCTTTTGTGGTGCATGTTTTAGAATGTTTTTGAAGACCATAAGAATTCCTGAGAATCTGTTGGGATATAATAAGATGGGAGGAACTAGGATTCCCCCATATTGCATCCCCCCATTACACCTAGCTGTGATGTGCCATGAGTTGCCAGGGAAACCCTACATACATACACAAATACACACACCACCACATGCATGCCTCAACTGTCTTTCTCTTCCTCTTCATCTCCCTCCCTTTCCAAAACAGGCAGAGCAATGGACGTTTAATTTCAAATGGCAGACTTACTAAAGACATCTCTTGAAGTGCTAATTTGACAAAATGCCTTTACTTGGAAATAAGTTATGGTCCAGACAGGAAGTCAGGAGGTGACACTGTGACCCAGCTTCAGTTCTTCAGTTCATTGATCTCTGGAGACAAATAAGTTGAATAATTAAAAAAATAAAATAAAATAAAGAAAACAAGCACTCTGAGAGCTGAGTCATCCAGTTTGTATCTCTCATTGATCCAATTAACTGGACAAATGCCAAATCCCCATTTTGTTATGCTGTGAGAGTCTGTTTTGTTGGTTTGTACTGTGAAAGTACTTCTTGGTTCCTGGGAGAAAAGCACGCTGTGATACTATCAGCAGTTTTTCTCCTTCTGACTTGTTATGATAATAACTTTTGTTTGTATAGTCAACACTTAGAAATTCAGGATAACGTGAAACACTCTAAGCTTATGACCCAATTTTTCTAGAACTATCCTGATGTGAAATATTTTATCTCACCATCCCCCTAAACCACTGTTCTAGAAAAGTGAAGCTGTTACAAATGCAGTCTTTGGATTTGGATGGACTGAAATTTGAATCACAACTCTGCCACCTACTAGGCTTTGTGACATTAGGTAAGATGTTTTACACTTTGAAGCCTTAATTTTTTTTCTTTTATATTTCCTCCTTCTTAGAGTTTAAGTGAGGAAAATAAGATTAAGTAGTATGCAAAGCTATAATATAATGGCTGTTATCTAGAAAATACTCATAAATATTAGCCATTAGTATTAACTCAAATATTTTGTGTCATACCATTTATTCTAGGCTGCCTTTCATATCCAGAAACTCCTGCCAAATCATTTTTGAAATCCAATATAATTTATTTGTAAAACATGACAGCTGTATCTATGAGAATAGAGAGTATATTAAATAGAGATCTCCGTGTCAGTTTTAAGTTCATATTTTGAATTGTCTTCTCCTAAGTTACAAAGAAATGAATAAATAAAAATGGACTTATTTTGAAATGTACTTTTATTCCTTCTTTGGCTACATGTTATATGAAATTGCTAACTGAAATAGTGCAGGAAAAGAGAAAGGCAAATGACTTAAACAGCAAATTGCAAAATTGTTTCCTGACTATTTAAATAAGACAAAACATTTCTTCCAAAGTGTTCAAATAAATCCCTATTTGTTCTAAATACAACCTTGTGACCTTGTAAAAGGAAAGAATGATTAGCCAATTTTTTAGCGGGGGAAAATGAATATGGAAGTTCAGGGAGTAAATTCCCAGAAAACCTTGGCCCAATTGTTTATTGCATATTAATTTTGCTTCCGCCAATCACTGAATCATGCTGTCTATTGGTTGATTCATTCATTTATTTCTACTGAGCAAATATCTATTAAGCATCTGTTATGTGCTAGGCACTACTTTAGATGCTGGGGATAAAGTAAGCAAAACAGAGAAAAATCCCTGCCCATGTGGAACTGACAAAATACATAAATAAGCTGCATATTATGTTATATGGTGACATATACTATAGAGCAAATTAAAGCAGGAAAGCAGGATGGGGAGTAGGGTTACAATTTTAATGAGAGCAGTGATTAGCAAGGTGCTTGCTGATAAGGGGATATTTGAGTCAAGACTTGAAGGAGGTCTGTGAGAGAGTCATGTGGGAAACTGGGGGATTTGTATTCCAGATAGAAGGAAGAGCATGTACACAGACGCTTCAGCAGGAGAATACATGCAGACTGAAGAATAAGGAGGCCAGAGTTGGTCACAGAAGCAGAAGGAGTGTTGGGAGGTGTGGGGTCTTGCAGGCCATTCTGAGGACTTTGGCTTTGACTGGTATGAAGTTGTGAGGGTACGTGGAGGTTTCTAAACAGAGAAATGGCATGATCCAACTTAAGTTTTATTGGGATCACTATGTTCCGTGGAGAATAGATGATGGGGATCAAGGATTGAAGCAGGAAACCAGCTAGGAAGCTATGAGCCATAACCAGGACAGGCTGCAGCAGAGGAGGTGGTGAGAAGCAGTCACTACCAAAGCAGGAGCCAACAGAACTGGCTGAACATATGGTGAGGTTTGTGAGAGAAAGAGAAGAGCCGAGAACGAGTCCAGGGTTTTTGGCCTCAGAAACTGGAATGATTGAGTGGACACCATTATGTGGTTATCTGAAAAATGCAACGTCTTGGTTCCAGAAATAAAGCTGCAAATTCAATCAATGGTAAAATCATTCTATTTGCACTGTACTCATTTGAAATGTGTAAATTTAATTTGAGCAGGGGCTTAGATGATATCTGCCACTGATTTTTCTGGAAATAAGATTGTCTAAAGAAATAAATCATGTAAAAGAGACTCCAGCAAAGGATCTTTGGGCAGGAGTGCATATCAAAACTTAAGCAAACAGAGTTTTAAGCAAGCATACTTTCCTGGCTCCACTGCAGACTTAAGCAAAGATAATGGATAGGGTAGGTCCCAGGTTTTGGTATTTAAAAAAAAAAAAAAAAAAAAAAAAATTCTCTCTAGATGCTTCCAGTGCAAAAGTCCTCAACCTTCTGATTGCCATCCCTTCCCCTCAGTCCGGTGAGAACCGTTGCATTTCATGGAGCTAGCCAATGTTTTTAAGTACATGCAAAGCAACTTGGAAGTGGTTTGTGTATATAAACCATCCACTGGTTACATTTTCGCATTCCTTAAAGTGGGTTCCTTTAGGATCTCTATCAGCATATTGGAATCCCAGACTTAAGTGTGTGTGCCGAGGCTGACAGATTGATGAATGTTCACTGGAGCTCTGTGTTAAGAAACATTCTGAGGCTGCTTCTGGGGTTAACAGAAAGTTTACTGTGACAAATTAGCAAAATTGGCCATGGGAGCAGGAGAAACTGCCTTCGCACAGCGCACATATCTGCCATCTACCTCTAGTCCCAAACTCTCATTTCAGGGAACTTTGCCCCGGGGCCCATAGATGGTCAGCAGTTCCAGTGTTTTCTAGCACACTCCACACACTAGACCATCTGTGTTATCCTAGAAGATAAACATCCTGAGACAGACAAGCACACATATTTCTATGTATGATAAGAGCTTGAATATTGAAATTTAATAGGCTGCAATCCAGACTTTTCACTAATCTAGACAGATCTGATTTACTGAGCTTTTACAGTATAAGAGGGGGCAATTCCTCCAAAGAGACATTCTGTTGTTTTTATTTGTTTCTTCCTGTTGGCATGAAGTAAAAACAATGAAATAAAAACTGTATTTTTATAGACTACAGTAGAGTGGATTTATAGCTAGCACTATGATCCACAAAAGCTGGCATAAAGAATTTTTTTCTTTTTGTCTCCAGGGCCATGGAATGTAAAGGAAATGGCTGAGCAGCAGCTGCAAACAATTACTAAGCATTTTCAATGGTCTTGTGCAATGCCATGAATTCAGAGCATCCCTTCAGAAGCCCAGATCGCACCCCTCTAAAGAAGCACATTACCATCGGCCAACTCCATAATCTGCCCCTCCTTGGCGAGGTTTATGGATCAGACGTTTGAGGCTCTGTCTTCTGATGCCCTGAAATAGAATCCCTCTCTCTTTTTCTACCTGACCTCTCTCTCCTTGTCATGCCTTCATTCTCCCTTCCAGAATATATTTCTTATGATTCCTTTAGTTTTAGCACATCACAAGTCATAAAGGCAGAAACTAACTGGCTGCTAGGGAACCACAACTTCGTTCTGCACATGCAAGAGGAAATTTTCCATTAGTCCCGTCCAACACAAGTGAGCTAATCGTGAAATGCTGCCCGTATGAACTTTCCTTTTATTGCACTGGGGATTCCTGGCTTTTAGTTGACTAGAAGAGAAACTTTTCTGAAGAAACTTAACTCCTTCGACTAACGTGAAATCCCCAACATAAAGGGCAACTCTATGTGCATAGTAAACGATGGTGGCCATTGCCAACTTTAACTTGTGTTCAGAGAGAAAATCCTCTGTGGGTGAGCGGTAGGAGTGAGAGGAGCTGAAGGCCTGAAAGAAACTTCTGTGACTTAACCGCAAAGATAAGACAGGAAGATGGGATGGACTGATGGCATTCCAGGCTTGTTTGTAACTATCACACCAGGCTCTTCATTACACAGTGGCCCCAAGTTACATCTTAGAGACCAGAAAAGGTCAGCTATTATGGACTCACCTAGTCTTTTGTTAACAATTTACCTTTCTGTCACTGCCTCAGTGAAAGAATAACTTCACACTGTAATTATTCAACCAAACCAGGCCAGGATCTGGATAAGCAAAACCCTGGCAGAGGCATTAGCAAAGACACTTTGATCTTTTTTCTGTATTGTAAAGGAGTAAATAATTGGGTGAAATCTAAACATTTTGCTGACTGCCACATACTCAGGTGTCTCACGGGTAGGAAATAGGTCAAATAAGGGCTGACTTTATTGGCTCCTAGAAGAAAGGGGCTGACTCTGTGCTCTAGTCTATCTGGCATGTTACAGTAACAGTGCTACCCTCCAAAGTTACAGCATGAGGAGTGTGAGAAGGGAAGGAGCAGGATATCTCCCTTCATAGGCCTCCTCCCCAACCCACACCTCTCTGCCCCGATACTTTGCCCATTTGGCACAGATGTTCTTATCCAACTTCAGGAACAGACTGAAGGGAGGGAGAGTAGAGACAGTAAAATTCTGGAATCCTTGTCACTTCAACACTGGTAGTTTTAGGTCTCAGGGTGAATACCGTATTAAGGAAAATGATCCCTGTGCATTTCCTTCTCTTTGTGAGTCCAAAGCATAATAAAATTTTCTAATGGTCTGTCCTCAAATATGGAAAATATTCATGAGAATGTCATATATTAAACTTGAGCAAAGGAGTGTTTGATTGTGATGTGCCAAAATTGAACTTCGGGATGCAACTTAGAATGCAAAATGAGTGTTTAAATTGGATAATGAAAAACACATAGGAGTTATAAGTCTAGAAATAGGATTAGAAAGTATCCCTATAACTTTGGGATGAATTAATAGGAAATGTAAACATTTTAAATGGCAAACATCTGAAGCAAAATTTTAGTTGCTATTTGTCCCTTCTTTCTGCCCCCTCCATATTTTTACTAAAGATGATGTTTTCGTCTACATGTGGTGTTACTTTCCAGTGGGCTACATGACAGAATCATCACCTTCATATGCTGGGTGACTAGCAGTCTGCACAAAAAGATGAATTCATTCTCATGTCAGGAGTTTTGGTGATGAATGACCTCTGGGTTTATTTTTTTCAAGTAGTTCACATTTTTAAATTTAATAGGCAATCCTTGTAAGGATAAAATAAACCATCTGCCTTATGGTGGTAGACGTTATAAAGACTGTCAGAAAATGAACAAAAAATAATTGAAGAAATATAAGAAGTCCGACAACTGCTGAGATTTACAGGGAACTTACCCCAAACTGGAACCATTTAAGCTCAAGCAGCTAAGGCTAAGGACACTGTTATTATTAAAAGAAATTGAAGTCATATATATATATATATATATATATATATATATATACACATATATATGTATATATATATATTCTGTATATATATATATATTCTGTATATATATATATATATACACATATATGTATATATATATATTCTGTGTGTATATATATATATACACATATATATGTATATATATATATTCTGTATATATATATATATATATATATATATATACACAGAAAAAAGAAATGGACGATATATATATATATATATATATATATATATATATATATATATATATATATCAGATAGATCAGATTAAATAGAAACACCGAGGAATTAGGTAAACTAAGTTAGGTAAACAATCGATTGCTGACAAAAATAGAAAAAAAGAAATGAACTAGGGTTGTATGTAAGTATTCAGATGGGTGAATCATACATAGGAATTGATAAGAATGAATCTTTCATTTTTCAAAAATCCCTTCGATTGATTTTCTGGCATTATTACTGGCTTTACAGACATTTTCAGAGGTGTTAATTACTATGTTAATATTTAGAGCTTGTTTAACTATTTTAACCAAGGCAACTAGTTACTCTCAATATAGTTTTACACATAGAGCCAGTGTAAATTTCTGAATTCCTTTCCAAAGAAAGTAAAAGTAAAAAAAAAAAATAAAAGAATATTTTTGGTTCATAGTTTGCCTTATTCTGGGAAATAAATATGCTTCTAATCTTAGTATTAAGTTTCCTAATTTTGGAATTTTCCTACATTAGATCTCTAACTCCCAAATGTGTTCCATTTCCATTTAACCACCAAGAGTTTGATTTCTCAATATATATTATAATTTTCACACATCAACCTGCTTGTGTTTTATTTTTTATTTTAAATTTCAAAATTTTAAGTTTTGAAACATCATGTACATTCAGAAAATAAAAAATCTAAAACTAAGGTTTAATAAAGTGGTCATAAAAAGAACATCCAGATAAGAGATACAAAACATAACCCACTCAGAAAACCTTTCCTCTGCTTTTTTCTCATCACAACATCCTCGTTCTCCCACTCTAATGACTTTTATGATATTCATTTGTTTGACTTTATCCTTTCACTACCATTGGTGTGCATTCTCAAATAATATACTTTCATTTGTCCTACTTTTGAACTTTGTATCAGGGGAACCATACTATAGATACTCATCTGTGTCTGGCTTCTTTTACTCAATATTGTGACACATTCATGTGTTGGTTACGGCTGGTCTTTTTATTTGCTTTGCTGTATAGTATTCCAGTGTATAAAGACATCCCATGCTATCGTTGCTTGCCACTTATGTTGTTTCCAGACTGGGGCTATTATGAGCATGCTATGAGCATTCTTGTTCACGTGCCCTGGAACGCATGTCATGCATTTCTCTAAGGTAAATCCCTTGGAGTGTAAATGCTGGGTCACGGTGCTACATCATAGGTGTCAACTTTACCATATGATGTCCAACTGTTTTCCAGAGTTGTACACATTTATCTTCCCACCTACAGTGTGTGACTGTTTCTCTGTTCCACATTCTCACCACCACATGACACTGTGATACTTCATAGCTTTGCTCATCTATGTATTACCTTATCATGCTTTTAATTTGCATTTTCCTGACTACTAAAGGGGTTGAATATCTTTTCATATGTCTATTGGGCATTTAGTTGCCCGTTTTGTTTGTTGTTGTTTTTTGTGTGTGTGTGTGTGATATGCCTCTTCAAGGCTTTTCACCATTCACCTATAAGGTTATTGATTTTTCCTTATTGATTTATAGGAGCTCTACATATTTTGAAATCTAGCGCTTTGTTGGAGATTATATATATGTTCTCTAATCATGCATATAGATTGAAGATTACATATATTAGATAGATATGATAATTATATATAAATATATGATTGAATATTACAATTGGATATATATTTTAATATTTAATATTTTAATTATATATATATATATATATATATATATATATATATATATATATATATATATAAAACTTCCAATCTTTTCTTCAGTGAGTTTTAAGAACAGGAGGGTGAGTTCTGCACCAATGTTATGATCAATATGAATTGAGGAGACAAAGAAGTGTTAAATCTACATTGGCTTGATGTTAGTATTACACTGCCTTATTTACTACTGTACTGTCAAATTCAGAGCATATGAAGACACTAGCAGAATAGTATTGTGCCAAGAGAACAAAGGAAGATTCTGAGCCAAGAAGAGACTCTAAAAGTAAATATATCCCATTAAAAAAATTCAAGTTGCTGATTTAGAGCCGTGGTTCAGCAGTGGTTCATGGAGCGCCCAAGGACTCGTGGTAGTGAAACAATGACTTGACTCCTCCTCCCGTGCCCTTAAGAGTTGTTAAACGTTAGGAAGAAATCTTCCTCCCACAATTCCAGTTAGCATAGGTCTCCTCTTTGAGGCTTGCTCCCTAGAAATTGCTTTTAATATTAAAAAATAAATAAAAAAATCAGAGGCTCAAGGAGATGGCAGGAAATTTACTTGTTCTGTTACTTCTTCTTTAAAACAGGAAATACTTGGGGAGAAAATGTCCGTTATTTATGTCCTACAGAATGCTGGTTTTTTAAGCTTTCCGGATCAGGCATCCTGCCTAGAGAGCTGGGGATCTTAATTCCAGAAATCTGCATTGTCGCTGAGATCCAGAATCCATCTGTGGTTGATGGCTGTGGGGAGGCCCAGTGCCCCTGAGCTATCCAAGTATCTTCCCTTCTTCACTCCCAGGACTCCAGTCAGTATGTTTATTCAAGGCTTTGGCATTTATGTTTGCTCGGCACATTTAGTCAAATGGAATCTTTAATGGTCACTCTGATTGCTCAGTGCCAATTTCAAAACTGGGCCCCACAGGAGAGAAACAGGGAAAAGGAATGGAACTTGGTGGGGAAGGAGAAAGCTTAGAGAAACTGCAAGTTTTAATTTATCTTTCCATTTTATTCTTTCAGGAGTTATTCTGTTTTCATGATGGCATTGATAGAAGCATTTGTTGACATATGCTTGAGTCTCTATAAACTACATGTGCTATGACATTGAAAATGAAATAGAGCAATAAAATTAATTTTAAACTTACTGTATCTCCCTAGAGCAGAAAAAGGACCCGGCAATGTATAAGGAAAGCTCAGACTGACCTGACAAAATAAGAAAGCAGTGTCATTTCAAAAAGCAAGCTCGCTGTTGAGATGTATAAACAGACACAATCAGCAGTCCTCTAAGTGTGGTCTGATGATCACTGGTGGCCTTAGCATCCTCTAGGTGGCCTTTGGGATGGCCCCTCATAATTTTAGAATTTAAACACAACCACATTTGTACTTTCTTTGTAGTCTAGAATAAATCAGTTTATAGCCCTCATTAATGTCTCTTTAAAAACAGCATGGCTCAATAATTTTGGTCAGGATGTGTGGTTGGTCTATCATTGCCTGTGCCGTATGGAAATGATCTGTGGGCCAGAAATACATAAGAAGCCCTGGAATCACATAGACAGACATTTATTATGTGCACAATGTGTGCTAGGAGTTGCAGCAGGTAGTCCTAGAAAAGGATTTATTGTCCCCAATTAGTTATTGCCCCATTCTGACTTATGATGGAAGGAAATGAGTTCTAGAAGGGTTAGGAATATAGACTTTAATTCTTTTATTTTATAATCTTCTGCGCATTTCACATTTTTTCCCCCCAGGAAGCATATATTTGTTTATTAGTAGTAAAAATCTTTAAAAAATATAATGTAATTTAAAATTAATTGAGTATTTAACCAATATCAGACACCATTCTAAAGCCTTATATATATTAACTCATTTATTCTAATTTTTAAAAATACCAAGTTTGGTGCTACTATTTCCCCCATTTTATCGCTGAAAAAACTGAGGCACATGGACATTTCTCAGGGTCACATAATTAGTAAGTGATGGAGTCAGGATTTAACCCCCAAATTCTGACTCTAGAGACATGCACTCAATTGAGACTTTGTACTGACGTTCCTTAGGATTTTATACTTAGAGGGGGAAAAAAACCCAGCAATACAGAAATTGATAAAACAGCTGCAACAAATATAAAAAAACTACCATAACCAGCATTGGGTTCAATAATTTTTTGCAGACTAGTTGGCAATAAAGAACAACTGATTTTACACTCTCACAAAATCCATTTGGACCCAGGACTATGTGTCCAAAAGCTTACATCAACATTTCACCTCTGGCATGGTTACATCAAAACATCTTACTTGAAGGAGCATACTGCTAGGACTATATTTAACTGCCTGGAGCCGAGCAGCATTTTATCACCTCTCAGAGACCTTGGATTCATGTCCTGAGCACAGGAGTTAGGTGCAGCAGAGTGTGAGCAGAAGCCGCAAGGAAACAGAAGGTGGCCAGTCACGGGCTGCCCCTGACGTGCAGGTCTATGAGGCAGCAGGGCCTCCGGCCAAGAGGGAGGCTTCCCCAGGAAAGGCTGCTGCAGGTGCAGAGTCTATCATGGGAATTGCTCATTCCTTGGGGTTCTCCACTCTCCCCACCTCTTCTCAGTTGGCTAGTAATCAGACCTCTCGCTTAATATCTGAGAAAGGACTTTTTAAGAGGAGCCTAGGAACCTAAGCGCATCTACCCATCTTCCTGTTTAGAGGAATCCCTTAAGGTACATTTTCTCACTCATACATGAGTAACAGAACACAGCAGCTTGGTGTCCTTTACAAGCTTTCATAACGTGGAAGAAGAGTATTTAAATAAAGGTGCTGTGAGAACTACAAACATTTGCAGAAGTGAGAATTAATTTTACAAGTACCTGTTTTGATTCTTAATAAAAATCAAGGACATATGGACTCTATGAATTAAGAGATTGAGTATGAGATGATATGACAACAGACTTGGATTTACAAACAAAACTTTTCTGGCAGGGAGGCAGACAGAAATAAATAGGGAACTATAAATGGGATAGGGAAAAGTAAGAGAAAACCGAATCATGGTGATAGGATTACCTTTACATTAAAAGAACTAACACAATGGAAACTGTAGGAAACAGAGTGAGTTGGAGGGCACAGTTGAAAATACGACCCAGAATCAGAAGGGACAAAGAGACAAAAATGATTTCAGAAGAGATTAGATATGAAAGACATAAAAGGAATCTCCAAAATATGAATAATGTATGTCCCCGAGGAAGAGATCAGAATAAATGAGAGGGAGCATTTTACAAATATAGTAGAAGAAAAAATATGCTGAGGATAAATCTGACCCTGTAGATTGACTGCCTTATCCTATTTCTGGCAAAATCAGCTCAGACACCAACACTTTAAAGGTTTTCTCCTGTTTCTGCTGCTCAAGATCCATTCCCTTCCTGGAATTCTCTTGAAACAGGGAGGACCTCTTAGTAGGAGTAAGGGAATGGTAATCATAAAAATAGATAGAGGTGAGGTCTCAGACATGTGTGGTGCTCCAGGAAACTAAAGAGGGATATAATTAACATATGAAATAGATGGAACCCCATGTGTTCATGGACATAATAATAATCCAAGAACACAAATTAATGGGAAGCTTCCTTTTAGCTAAAAGAAGAGCACAGACCACGCACTCAGAGGATTGCAGCCTGTAGTCCTGAGCCCACCCCTGACTAAATGCACAGCCACACGTTTCCATTTATCCTCTCTGCCTCACTTTTCCTCCCCTGTGAAACTGGAAGACAACTAATAACTGTCTACCCTACTGCAAAATGGTGTTATGAGCATGTAAATAAAACCACACACATAAAAGTTTCCCACAAATGTAGAGGTTATTAGACGCACAGGGACCATTATGTCAAACCTGGTGACTGGACTGTATCCCTCAAGTGGAAGGAGCCATACCAGCTGATTTTTCTGAGTCACTTCAATTTTAAAGCAAGATCTTTCCTTTGTGATTAAACAGTCTTCACTTGTTAAGAAAGAAGCATACACTAACCTACCTTGTTTCCCCGAAAATAAGACTTAGCCAGACCATCAGCTCTAATGCGTCTTTTGGAGCAAAAATTAAAATAAGACCTGGTATTATATTATATTATATTATATTATATTATATTATATTATATTATATTATGTTATGTTATATTATATTATATTATACTATATTATACCTGGTCTTATATTATTAAAATAAGACCAGTTCTTATATTAATTTTTGCTCCAAAAGACACATTAGAGCTGATGGTCTGGCTGGGTCTTATTTTCGGGGAAACACGGTAAGCACTTGCACTTCCATAGTTCCTGCACACATCAGATAAAAACGACTAAACGTACATCAATCATGTGGAATAATAGAAACAGTCACAATGGCGGACATTTATTATAGGATTCGAGTCTCCTGTTTTTGAAAATAAACTTGTCAGCTTTGCTTCATCCCTTATTTTCCATAATGTTTCCACTTTGCTTGATCAGCATTCACACCTCAGCAGGAGATTATCTCAGAATAAGCAATAATATGTCTCTCAAGACATTCTCTTCACTATACTTTTCAGTTTTATACTTATTATAAGAGCACCTCACAGAAAAACTCAGTACAGGAACAAAGAGGTACTGTTATAGAGAACGTGCCTTTAGGCTGCACTCAAATGTTTCCTAGAACATTCCTTGAAGAACCCCACAGAAACAGCTGCAGAAGGTGTGCTGTTGTCTTTCTGGGTTCCAGTATTACTGACTCTAGTACAAGGGAGTTTATTGGAACCCTGTGTCTTCATCGCTTTATTAATACTTTCAAAGAAAGTATTGGGGCCATGACCAAGGAAGGGCAGTGGTTGTCCAATTCTGAATGTAACCCTGCAGGTCAGGACCAGGATTGGGGCAAGGTCAGAGAGCCAGGTGCCTTGGGAGCAAAATTTATGAGGTGCCAAATAAACTCAATTATCAAGATAAACAATATTTGAATGCAACATTTAAAAAAATAAAAATTAATGCAAAAAACCTGATCATGAACAAAATCTGAATGAAATCTGCATCAATTTTTCAACTAAAGACAGGATAAAACATTTTATGGAGCTGAAATCAGATGGCAATGAACACAAGGTCTGTCCTGAAGGGGGGATAAGGTTTGGAAAGGACAGACTGAGGGCAGTGAGCTGAAGAAGGCAGGAAAACACTTCTGAGTGACAGTGTAGGGGTTTTCAGACTGGTTATTGGCGTGTGCACCTCAGAAATGTCTTTTATCCCTGGCTAGACAGAGCCCCTGCCTAGTTACAAACCAGTCTCTTTCAAAGCCTAGAATTTATTAGGAAGAGGTAGAGGGAGCACCTAACTTCCTCTGCCTTCAAAGCAATTTATACAGATTTATTTGGAACCAGCAATGTGTCTGAGGGACTTGGATGGACATTTAAGTGGATGTTAACCCAAGAGACAAACGTTTATTCTAAAACAAGAAACTGCCCTTAGCCACACTTTTTTTAGTCCCTGATACATAGACGCTGGCCAGTGAACGTGGGTGGAGCAATGTCCTTGTTGAGGGTACACTGAGCCCTTTTGGGGTTAGCTCCACTGCCCTCATGCGTGGTTGCTGGCTGGGCCACAGGCCATTTGGATAATGTATGCATGGCACACTGCCATAGCCCAGCAGGTCAGCTGCCAGGTCATGAGGGAGAAGCCATTCTCCCACCCACTCCCAACCTAAAACAGTTTTGGTTGCTCTGGGCATTCATTCCATCTCTTTCCCTCAACAAAGAGGAGAGAGGTTGAGAGGAATGCGATTAGTAAAAAAATACATTTCAAGCTGAGAAGTGAATAGATGATTCAACAGTCTTCCACATTCTTTCTACTGTCCTGCTCAAAGGAAATGGCAAGGGTTTGTTTTTCTTCTCTTGTTAAAATCAAACATGGGTTATATGACTTTCTGGGTGGGCAGTTTATTCTTTGGTCCAGGTTCAGCTTTAGTTCATATCTCAGTACTGGAATACATATGTATGTGTGCTCCTAGATTAACATCTATTCTAAATATCCGCCCAGACCAAAAGGTTTAGTTGAAACTCAGTAGTAACCAGAGCCACAGTGATATGTCAATCATTTTTTTCAGTAGGTGAAGGACTAGTGGTGGAATTTAGAACTTGTACCTGGGCCATTGCCAGTGGTAAATCTGTACTGGGAACCCCACTGACAGATTTCAAGCATCATATAAGGCAGTAACCTTGAATATACACCAAAGCGAATTTTATTACTCTTTATTTTCCTTTCAACTTGATGAAATAGATTTGTAAGAACCCTCTAAAGTAAATAGGGAAAAATAATTTTCATAACCTTAGGTTAGGAAGAGCTTATGGCTACTCTTCCTCACTCTATGTCTGGGACTTCTTTCTATCTTCGCAGAAGCTTTCCCTGACACAGGTGATGAATACTTCATGTGGCATTTTTATATTGCCTTCTATTCCAATTACTTGTAAATATGTCAACTGTAGAAATACCTGTATATGAATTTCTGGAGGGAATCACTCTATCCCAATCAGCTTGGAATTCCCTGCATAGTGCCTTGACCACAGTAACTGTTTGTCAAAACTGTGTTAAATGAATGAATGAATAAAATGATAAAGTTTTATAAATTTAAGTTGGTCAGCATGTCATTAGGCAAATGCATTTTTGAAAATTAGGTCCTGTAGATTGCGATACTCCCCAAATTGATCAATACAGTCTCTGTCAAAATCCCAGATGGCTTTTGCAGAAATTGTTAAAGGGTCCCAAAAATTCATATTGAAATACAAGGGAGGTAGGTAGCTAGAACTATCCTGAAAAGGAACAAAATTAAAGGACTCAGACATCCCAATTCCAGAACTTAAATTACAAGGCTACAGCAATCAAGGCAGCATGGTACTGGAAAAAAGATCAAAATATAGATCAATATAATTGAATTGATAATACAGAAATAAACTTTCACATTTACAGTCGATAGGTGCCAGACAATTCAATGGAGGAAAGAAGAGTCTTTTCAACAAATGGAGTTGAGCCAATTGGATATTCACTTGCAAAAGAACGAGGTTGGACTCCTACCTCACACTGTATACAAAATTACAAAATGGATCAATGACCTAAATGTAAAAGCTAAACTGTAAAATTCTTAGAAGGAAACAGGAGAATAAATCTTTTGACCTTGGGTTAAGCCATGGTTTCTTAGATATGACCCCCAAAACATAAACAGGAAAAGAACAAAAGATAAATTATACTTCTTCAAAATTAAAAACTTTTCTGCTTGATGTGCTTCACCACTGAGAAAGAGAAAGCTAAACCACAGAATTGTTTTTCAAATCTTCTAACAAAGAAATGAATCTTAAAGCAAAATACCCCTTTTTAATCAGAACAAAAATGTTTTAACAGTGATACAATTCAGTTTTGGTGACAGCTGGGGATATAGGTGCTCTTTTTCTCTGCTACCATTTAACAGATTGCTTTGGCAGTGCTGAGCAAAACTCTAAATGTTCCTTTCCTTTTATTCAGAAAGTCCACCTCTAAGAATCTACTCTACCAAAATGCTCACAGAAATACACAAAGGTTAACGTACAAGGATCATTTGTGATAGCAATTGAAGGCTATTGAAGGATCATTTATGATAGCAACAAATTGAAACAACCGAGAGCCTATCAATAGTGGAGAGACAATAAATCACAGTACAGTCATCATTTATAGAATGATTGTTTCCCTATCTCCATAGGAATGAAGTAAATCTATCTTAATTGTATAAACTGACTTGCAAAGTTGTTCACATGAAACAAAGATAAGTGAAAAAAATCCATGATATGTGATAATATGTACAGAGCCTTATTTTTTTAATAAACATAAAACAAAGCTATTGTGTTCATTATTTCTCAAGAGACACCTAACTATTATTAATCAATAATAATAACACTTGCTGCAACTTTTTTTGGCTTATACTATAGCACAGTGGAGGAGCAGTTTAATTCCAAATATGAGGAGCAGTTGATGAGGGGCAGTTTAATTCCAAATGAAAATACATGAAACTCAAATATGTGCCCTTTTCATGTGTGATTTGGGGCACATATTTGAAGCTACTCTTTGCTCATTTTATCTAAGATGTTCTCAAATATATACTCCAAATTTGGTGAGTATTCATCCAGTCGACTTCATGTGACATAGTAACAGACTAATAAGCAGAAATATGATTCAAATTTATAGAAATGCATACATATATTAGCCTGGAAATATCAATACCAAACAATTTTCAGTGGTTATCTCTTAGAATATGGATAGAAAAAAATTAAGAAATAAACAGGGAGAATATTTTCTTCTTTACTCTCTCCTCTTCTGAATTTGAATACTGGCATTTAATATTTTATTTTCATAATTAAAAAATAAAGAAACTGTATGGTAAATTATCCAATTATCCATAAATTAAAATAACTAAAGGATAAAATGCAACTCCCTTGGGAGAGAACACGTTTTTCAAAAATAAAGTTATTTGCTTTTTTGAAAAATTCTACTCCCCCCCCCCCCCTTTCTATTCCTGGAAATAGAAATGATCCACTGTCTTGAACCCAGTTTTTCTCTCTAAAGAGTTCTTTCTTCCTAGTTAAGTCGTCTTGAGACAGACTAGTCTAAATGTGTCATATTTAAAAGCCCCCAATCTTGAAGTCTCTTATGTGCTTTGTATTCTGTCCCTACCAAGATAACATTTCATTTGTATTCAACTTTTAGTATTCACTTTTCACTATTCTGTTGGTTGGCCTGACTTCGTTTAAGATTACATGAAAAGATGTGCCAAATGGCATGACCCATTATTAAGAGTCTAGAGTGTTCCAAGTTTTGAGACTTGCACCAAGTGTTTTCAGTATCACTTACTGTTTTATGTGTATGCTTGTCAAAAGCAATTACTCCTGATTCAGCAGAATTCAATGCTTTCTAACAAATGATCAGGAGGGTAAACAACTCATTTACATGGGGAGGTTTATATTTTCAGAAATGCCTCAAGGGAACTTTTCCAAGAGGCCAGAAAGGAATTCAGCGAAAAGGAAACAGCAGGAGGATCCTGTATTTCTCTGCAATTCAGCAGTACTGGTTGCCAATACCAACATCATAACATTTCAGAGCTCAATTTTCCATATTTTGAAACTTCATACAGAGATTCCATCAAGCAAGTCAATCTGCTATCAAACCCGACTTTGTTAGTTGCTGAACTTTCTACTTCATAGCACCTGAACTAAGCTGCAAAAGTTTTACATCCTGAGAATAAATCAGAAATGGTGGGGACTTGCATTAACTCAGTGGTGGTTCTAAGATTTTGGCTTGCATCAGAATTGCCTGGAGCATCTGCTAAAATGCAGATTGCTGGGCCCAACCACAGAGCTACTGATTCAGTGAGTCTGGGAGAGAGACTGAGAATTTGCATTTCTGACAAGTTTTTAGGTGATGATGCTGTGATTCTGGGCACCATACTTCGAGAATGACCCTATTAACTCTTTAGGCCACGGGGCCTTGATTCATAATGCCATGCTTCAGTTCACTAAAAGGTATCCCCTGGCTCTCAAATGTTAAGGAGCCCACCCGAATATTAGTGACATAGTCTCTGAATCTGATTATGCTAAGAGGAGAGGAGGAGGTTATACGTGGCTGCTGTTTTTCTGAAACAAGGCATCTGGTACTGGTGAAAAATGATTTACCAATGCTGAGATGCATATTGTCTTTTATAGGGGTGCTCATGTTTTATCGTAAATAACGTCTCTGACCTTTATTTGACATTATTAAATTAAGGGGAGAGTGGAGATTCTGGGCTTGAATGTAGGCATGGTGCTTTCAGGTGTCATGACTAACATTCCGAAACCGTGGCCTCGAACCCTGTGCCAGTTGTTACTAGAATTGTCCGTGGTCCCCAGGGAGAGAGTATTGACAAGAGGTAGATGCTTCCAAATCATTTATGTTAGGCTCCTGATCACATACCCTGTTTCACCCAAAATAAGACTTAACCGGACCATCAGCTCTAACGCAACTTTTGAAGCAAAAAGTAATATAATATCCGGTCTTATTTTACTGTAATATAAGACTGGGCCTAGTATAATATAATATAATATAATATAATATAATATAATATAATATAATATAATATAATATAATATAATATAATACCGGGTCTTATATTAATTTTTGCTCCGAAAGATACATCAGAGCTGGTTTTCTGGCTAGGTCTTATTTTTAGGGAAACACGTAGTTTCTTAGTCTTGAAAGTAAAATCTATCTAGTTCTGATGCATAATTCAGCAAAATTACCATAGTCTAGATTGGTTTCTTCTGGTTTGGTAACTCTGCTGCTTAATTAATAATCACATTATCAATTAAAAGTGAAAGTTACTATTACTACAGCATAAACTGGTGCTGTGCTAGGAAAACTGGGACCATACAAATATTCAACTTAGTCAGCAAATCTAATGTGCCAGATGCAATTTTCATTCTTTTATATATACTTCAATGTTTTCCTTTTACCATGTTTTATTGAAATGGGCAGAACTTTTATTTTATCACAAATTTAGCCAAATTGATTTTCAACTGAATCATACTCTTTGACACTGTTTTCCAGAAAGCTACAGTTTGCTTTATGAGAAGCCAACAGCAACTTCAATTTTTGCTTCAAACATCACTTAAGAGTGGAAAGAGGCGGGATGAGCCTTCTCTCCATACACCCTTAGGGTGCAAGAGGAATCGTAATTCATCTACATTAGGAATTTGGGGGAACTATAAAATTAGAGCCCATTATTGCGTTAATGCTATTTAGTATTTATACAAATGTTTTTATAGCATTTTAATAGCTTTTTGATCATTTGAGCATTTCTGGAAAAGTACAATTATCATTCCCATTTTACAGTTAAGATCCATGAAACATGAAGAGGTAAAGGGGTTTCCTTAGGCTCTAAAACAGCTACTTTGTAACACACATGCACAGAGAGAAAGAGAGAAAGAGAGAGGTATGGGGGAGAGAGATAGGAGAGAGAGAGAGAGAGAGAGAGAACGGGGACTGGAGTAGAGGTTCCCTTACTATTACTTTATAGGTATAACATGATGGAAAGAATGGACTCTCTCAAACACAGCTGGTTTGGATTCTAGTTCTTTTCCTTACCAGCCACATGACACAAAACAAATTACTTAACCTTTCTGAACCTCAGTTTAGTTATCTGTAACATGGGGCTAATGTCGTCTTCTTACGTCACATGGTTGTTGTAAATATTAGAGCTAATTTATGTACAGCATCAAGCACATAAGTGCTCAAAGAATATGGTTATTATTAGCACATATTGGGCAATGGGATTATGAACTGCAGGTTCAGAAGGGCCAAGGAACTTATCTCTTTGCTCACTGTATCCCCAGAATCTAGCATGGTAGCTGGCACGGAGAAGGCATTCAATAAATATGTGTTGATGAATAAATGCACCACAAATAGTAGCTACTTATCATTTAATTAATCACCTAGCTTGACCTGACCATCTTTATCCAGATTTAAAAATGCACACAGGCCATTCCTGCGGCCTGATCACATCTGCTTGGAAATTAAACTAGGGTATCATGATAGAGATTGTTTGCCATCTGTGATGCTGTCACCAAAAGAAAGAGAATAATAAATTGCAATTTTAACTCAGAAACCTGGTGAAGATGGAGGTACAAAACCTGGAGGGCATGTCTCTGTTTTTACCGAACACCCAAATAGATCCCCAATTCTGGGATGGGAATGCGTGGCCCATGGTTAGTTGACATGGAATCTTGATTCTGTGTCAAGATGTCTCAAGCCCCATTCAATAAGGGCAAGTTGTGTCTTTAGCTAGTGCACAAATGCATATATTCACACAGAGGAGCACATGAAGTACTCTAGAGTAGTACATGGAAAGGAAACTCTCTAGGATAGATTTTGGAATGTGCCTGGTGCCCACCCACCCAAACTGATAGCCAAAGTTGATCAAGTATGAAATCAGTGCATGGGCTTTAATGCCAGACAAGTCTGCATTTGAAACCCAGCGCTTCTACATTCTAAATCTTTAACCCATGCAAGTTACTTAAACTTCCTGAACCTCGATGCACTCATCTGTTAAATGGGGATAATAACAGAATCTAGACTCCTAATTGGGTGGTGGGTGTTAAATGTAAAATGCTTGGCAAAGATGAAAGAGTTGATAGGTACTGGCTAGTACTGTTACTATGGAGGGGATGGGAACATTCCTGAATGTGATGCATGGGTCAGGGAGGCCTGGGTAGTGCTCAGAATATAGTGTCTTCAGGTGGGTGGACAAAGGGGAACTGGTGGGTGTCAAAAGCAGAAATCAGGGCAACCCAAACCCATTTTCAACTATTTAACAATTTTACTTGAGGATGACGTTGAAGGTGGAATATCAGTAGAAACTGTCATTCAACTTGTCATTCAACTTGATGGTTGTTATCGTCTGGTGTTTCACTGTTCTGCAAAATCAGGATGGGTTTGAAACGAGTACTTCCTTGCATACCTTTGTAATGATAACATAAGAAAAAAATGCCAGAATATGTTCAGAAATAATCCTCCTGTTGGGATCTGTAGACCAAGTTTACAATCACCATCAATTTCACTGATGATGTTGCAACTTTCTGTGTTTTCACATTCTCTCTCTTGAACATAGACAATCTTAGAGTTTATCAATCCTGATCTCTCTCACTTCCAGGCATCTAGTGATCTTAACATGACATTCTCTCCCCTTATCTGATAGGCAGAAAAAAAAGTGAGCAGATAGCCTGACCTACACAGAGGGGTTAGTGATGTGTATATTAGTTCTCTGAAAGGATTTGCAATTAAAAAAAAAAAACCTGGAGAAGCTAATCCTTACCTCAAAGGGATTAATATTTAATGATGGAATTTCAGACTTTGTAGTACACGGGGATGAGCATGCTCTGAGGAGCAGGCTATGAGTTGGGGGGGAAAAAAAATTAAGATGATTTCTTTTTAACCACTACTATGTTCCTCATCTCTGTTTGACTTTGTCATCCCTGATTCTGGATGTCATATTCAACTAGTGGAGGGGAAATTCATAGACACATGCGGTTTGGAATGGTTGTGTGGACAAATATATTTAAAAAACATTGACTTATGCAATTGTTCAATCCAATGTACTAAAATTAAAAGATTAGGGTAGAGCACAGGCAGGATCTTTATATATTTGCAATAAATTTCTGTGCAGATTCTAAGTAAATGACAACACAAAATAGACAATATAAATTAAGATCCTATAACAGTTATTTTCTTAACCATTAGAAGTGGGCAGCTTGTCTTTAGCCTAGAAGATCCTCAATTCTCAGGCAGTATTTTCAAGGGACTTAATATGCTATACAATATACTCACAGGGACATTTTGTTCCCTGTGGCATCTATAATACTGGACATGGAGCTTGACACATAGCAAAAGCTCAATAAAGATTTGTTCAATAAATGTAAGAACAAATGCATTCCACAAACTTTGGTTGTCATAATGCTTATTTTGACAGAGTGTGATGGACATTAAAATGTGTTTTCATATCAACTGTTGAAGGGAGAATAACTGAGGCTCTCAGATGCCATCCCTCTGTACCCATCAGTGACTTTGTGCTGAGGTCATACTTCCAAGAGCTGCTCCCACCCAGGAACCGAGCACAGGGTGTGGGTGGGGGTGAGGGAGACTCAAACGGGCCAATTCCTGTGCAGTTCAAGACTTTCTACCAGGCCCAAGGAGGTCCTTTTGGCTTGGCCAAACCTTTCTTGGAATTGCACAGCCACCTGCAATTTTGCTGTTCAATCCTTATTTTCCTCTCTCCTTCCAGAGGCAGCAGACCTGCATCCCCATCTTAAAGATCTCCTTGACTTATTCCTGCTCCCTGCCCCAGTAAATTTCTTGCACATCTAATTTTGTCGTGGTTGCTACTTCTAAGCAACACAAAATAATGCAGATGCATAGTGGCTAAGTCAGTCCTAAGAAGACATCGAAAGTTCTCTATGAACAGTTTAAATTTAACGGGCGTAAATTCAATCCTGCAATTTTAAAAATAAAACTAGTAAGTCAATACATTTTTATCAGATCAAAATAATCATTTGTTGTACTCAAGTGAACTTAGCGGCAAACTTTCTCCTTAAAAACATCCTCTCCCTCTACTGTTATCACAAGGTCACCCAACACGTATGGAATGAGAAAACTATTGATCTGAATAAATATTGGGAAGCAACAGATACATTTATAGCACCTCCACAATTTCAGATTTAAATGAAAGTCCATCTATGATGGCTTAAGAAAGTGGAGACAGAATTACTTACATTAAGATTATTGCCTATTATTCCTTCACAGAATTCAGTGGCATTTAAAGCTCTGGGCATGTGAACCAAATCTTTTACGGCTTTGGGTGATTTCTGACATAGTGATACCTTACGTGTGTAATACATTATTAAAAATGAGAAATCTTTTGGAATTTGAATGTTTACCCAATTTTGACACTTACATGTCTAATCTTATACAAACCAAGAATTGTTGGCTTTGTATAGGTCTTACATTTCCATAGAACACTTATTTCTATATAATGCTTGTGCAGTGCTGAGCACCGGATAGTATTCAAATAGCTACTTGTGGATGAATACAGGAAAAAAAAATTGATGATTAAGATATAGAAAGATTCAAATGGGTATTTTAATATTTATCAAGATGTCTTCAGCAAACACAGTTGGTTAATAAAAACTAACAACTGAAATTCAAAAGATGCTACTTGTTCTTGAACTTAAAAATGATACTTTCCAGCAGGCAAAGAAGGTCATTACCCCACGGGACCATCTACCAGGTCCAAGTTGTTTCTGGGTTGCTTGCAGCAGCCAGCAAGCACTATCGTGAACAGGAAAAACATTTACTGGAATGGGATGGCCTCCTTTTGGATGACTCGAGGGTGATTCACAGGAACCGTTTATAAAATTTTCACAGGGTCTCAATCTCTTCCTTGTTTTGAAAAATATGTTTTTCCACACACAAGGCAAAAGAGGACACATGGGGGAACACAGATGATTTCAGTTCATTGTCTCTGGTGATTTCAATGTGGATCCTACGGTTGCTTTTTTATATATATATATTTTTAACGCAGTCCAAAAGGCTAAAGAAAACACGATGCATCAGCTGTGAAAAATGACTAAGTGCTAGCTGTTTGCAAAGGTATTAACCATGTGACTCCTACACTTTGGTGGCTTAAAAAAAAAGAAACAATGTGGGTTTCTTGTGTGTGTGTGTGTGTGTGTGTGTGTGTGTGTGTGTGTGTGTCTGTGTGTGTGTGTGAGGCTTGGTCAGGTTTGCTCTTGGCCTAGGTCAATACAGCTCCAGTTTCAGCTCTAGGCTGCCGTGGACAATTTGCCTTTTTATTCTGCTTGGAAGCTCTGCTAATAAAGCTGTTTAAAGGGCTCAGGTGCTGACAAACTGGGCGCTGTCAGTATGTGGGATTACAGGAAGTCCTTCACATGACAGAGCTGCTTTCCTCGCACTGCAGCAAGGAAATGAACGTAAGGCATTGTCTTCTGTCCTTGTCTCCCTGTCACTGGCATTCCGGGCCCCTTCAACTCTGATCCAATATTAATTCTATATGCTGATGTTTTAGTGAAGACTTAATGCTGTTACTATCAATGATAAATAATAATCCCCTGAGTTTGTTTTTCTTTTAAATTCCACACATTTAAGGTCTTATTTTTAAAATTATATACTCCCCTCCCCTGTATCCTGACCCCAGCGCAAACACATACCCACATACAGACTACATAAACTTAGGCTATAAATTGGGTCTTTATTATTTTCAAATCAGTGATGAGTCCCTAATGTCGGTGTACATCAGAATCCTTGGATGAGGTGAGTGTTGTTAAAAATATAGACTCTCAGGTCTTTAGTCCAAAGGCACTGGATCAGGATCTTTAGGAGTAGATAACTGTGTCTTATACCCCAAAGTCTGAGAACAATCGATATATTAATTGTCTAATGTGGTCTCTACACAGTACACTACGACTTTCCCCACTCTTTTAAGGGTCTTTATCCTATCACTCTAACCTCTCCCACAAGCTATTTGGTGAGCAGTCGTGGTAGCTACCCATCTTAGCTGCCCAGTGCCTCTGTGGTATTTCTTCCCATAGCTCCCTTTGGGCATGTCTCACTGAGGCCTCTGTGGCAAACACATTCTATGGCTGGTGTCTGTACCCCTACCTTGCCCAGAGCACTCATTTCCTCCCCATTGCAGCCAAAGCCATGGCTGATGGTTCCTTTCCCTGCAGAACCTGCCATTCCCCCAAATATGGCAAAGTGCTACCAGGTGAAGTGCAAACTGCTATACCCGTCTGTTGGCTCTTCAAAGTGTCAGCTCTGTGGTTCTGATGAAATTGCTGATCTGTTTCTTTATTTACATGAGTTGTATTAGATGCAGTTCTAAAATTCGTTCTTACTCTAAAATTCTGTGCTTCTAGACAGCTAGTAATTTTCTGTCCTTGTACCGTGTTGGATTATCAAATTATCCTTTAGCAGCTGTTTTGGCTCATATGATTTCTCAATCTGTCTGTTGGCCGTCTGTTTGGGACAGGTCCTGTCCCATGGGACAGAATCTAGCAGAAATAATGTCTGGGGGTGTGGCTAGTGAGTTACAGGAGGTCAAAGAGTAGGATCCATTAACAAGAGGCAGAAAGGAAGAGCCCAGGAAGGAGCCCAAATAGCGAAAGGGGTAATGGCGAGCACAGATTGAATGTTTGGGTAGTCTATACTAGTGGAGGTATGTGCAGCTCTAAAATAAAACAGGACAGCCCATTCAAGATCCAAAGGAACTTCAAGTATTATAAACACATATTGGGGGTGGGATTTGTAAGAGAGATGTTTGGAGGGTCTAGGCAACTGGCAGGTATATTCAGATCTAAATCCCCAAAACTAAGCCTGTTTAAGAACCAAAGGCATGTTAGGTATCATAAACAAAATTTGGGGGTGGTTGCAAGAGGGTATCAGGAAAAAAATACAAACTCAGCGCTGGCTGGAAATGACCTCTAATTCAGCCTTCCATCTAAGGTACCAACTATGGTTGCTACCTTTCCCTGCCTGCAAACGGATGTCAGCCTATGTTCTCAGCCTACTCAGGCCTTGGGCTAGTCTGGCCAAAGCATTCAGTGTAGTAGGAGGCGTGAGTCCATCAGGGGAACTGTGTGAGATAAGACTTGCTCTTTTTCCAGTATTTGCGATCCATGGGGTGGGAACGGAGATGGCTTAGACAAGTTGCAGCCAGCCCCTCCTTACTTCTGCCACATCTGCCTAGTCCCCATGACTGCTCTTCTGCCTTCGCGTCCCAAGTTTTACCCCAGTGCCATGAAGCTCTGCCAGTTGACTTGATTGGGGGTTCATATTGGTTTCCTAGGGCTGCCCTAACAATGTACCATAAAACCAGTGGCTTAACAGAAATCTGTTGTCTTATTGTTCTAGAGGCTGAAAGTCTGAGATCAAGGTGTCAGTATGATTGTTTCCTTCTGAGGGCTGTAAGAACAATCTTTTCTATGTCTTTCTTTTTGCTTCTGGTGGTTTGCTGGCAATCTTTGGTATTCCTTGGCTTCTGCTATTTTACTCCAATCTCTGCCTGTATCTTTACATAACATTCTCCCTGTGTATGTGTCTGTGTCCAAATTTCCCTTTTTCATAAAGACATTAGCCATATTGGATTAGGGGCCCACCCTCCACCAGTTGTCTTCATTTTAACTAATTATTAATGTATCTGTAAAGACCTTATTTCCAAAGGCCACAGTCTCAGGTACTGGGAATTGGTCTTCAATATATGAATAGGGTGGAGTGGGGGTACAATTCAACCCATAACAGGGTTCTTGCCTAGTTTTCACCAACCTATTTTTCTTATATCTCTGTCTTCCTACCTGATTCCCTAGCTGTTGATAGGAGTTACGCTTTACCAGACAGACCACTTGGAATCATAATACTGATTACTGAAAGCTGGTCACCTGACTGCACAAAACACCCCAACCTAGACTCCTGCCGCCATGCTCTGTCTACCAGATCAGACACCCCTGAATAGCAGTTATGACCCAGGGAAAAATTGGGTATGCCTGGAAATTTGAAATTGATGCTTTGACCTGATTCTTCTCCCCTGGTTTGATGCCTGTCCTCTCTACCTTCCTCTGTTTCTCAATGTCTTTTCTACTTATCTATACACTCCTTCTGCAGACAGCTCTATGCAGACAATAGCTCGGAAAGTCTCTTAGCTGACCTCCCTAACTAGTAATAGTGCACCCACAGGCTATATGCACTATTAATTAAATTAGTAAACCGTATAGGTTAAAGCAACAATTTGTGCTTTAGAACCCCTAAAGTACTACCAAGACCATTAAAAAGAAGTCTATATGGGTTATAAGTAGTTCAACCTTGAGTAATCCACGAGAAATCTACTGGTAATATGACTTCAACATGGGTTAAATTATCAGAAAGTTATGAGATATCTAAATATCGACTTTACTTTTAATCTCGGAATACTCCTGGATTCTCATGAATCATTCATTTGGCAAAACTTGTTTTGAGCATTAGCTCTGCGCCAACTGCAGTGCTAAATTTTGGGGTACAGAGATGAATAAGAGGCAGTTTCTGAAATGAAAGTCATCAGCACTGTCCCTCCCCTTTCACAGGATTACTCAAAGGACAAAGAATTTGACTAGATGACAGAAGATATTGAACTTGTCAAGTTCGTAAGAGGAGTGTGAAAAGATTGATTTCTTCTATCTGGGAATGAAATGAGCATTTGAAGTGGGAGTTTGGCCTGTGACTTTTGTTCAAATATCACAACCATTGCATTCTCTGGAGATAGTTTGTTATTAGAGGCTAATTAGTTCTCTTGGAGTCAACTTGGATAATCCTCTCCCTCTGACATAACTGTGAGTCCTTTCCAGGGGCCCCATAAGTCTCTAGCACACCAGAGCCAATTCCTGTGGTTGGTTGACATGTAAAAGACCATCTCCAAGAAAAATAAGAGGAGTCCAAAGATGGAGCACGGGTGAGGATGGGTGGCAGGCATGTGAGGGTGGAAAGCTGCAAGGGAGGGCTAGAATAAGAGGGATTGAAAAGCTGCTAGATTTTCATAAAAACACAGTACTAATAGATTCTGCCAACACAGCTGCCCCGAGTGCTCTCCTGTTTATGGAAAAATGGCAATGAAGGGAAATTATAGCTGGAGATTACCCAAGGAAGAAGTTTTCTCAGAAACGTAAGTTCATGCAAACAAATTGGCCTTAGGCAAGTTAAGAAACAAAGAAAGTTCCTATAAGGGACACAAGGCAATATTCTGTCAGGTCAGGCCATACAGCTGAATTCACCTGAGCTGCCTGATAGACTGACTGCTCCTCAACATGTGTTCCATTACCTGAAGGTTTGGGTGGCCCATGCTCCAAGTTTGCCATATGGCACTCCAGAGACTGTCCTGTCGCAGATCATTAGGCCACCAATAGGATCTCAGCACAGGCATGTTGAGTATGTGAGTAATGGAGACTATGAACCAATGTGGCCAACCCAGCTCCATAGATGAGACATAGGTTTTGGAAGTCACGCCTACTGAATTACACTGTTCCGGATACCTCTGGGTGTGATATTTTCCTTTTAATCCAAACTCTACAACTGAGGATTCTCTGTTATTCCTTGGGAGCTGAGCTGGTCCCCCCTCAGCTTCATACAGGTGCTTCTCTCATCAGTTCTACTCTCCTGAACCAATATGTATTTCCCTTTCTCTGATTCTTCATCTTACTTCTCCTCCACTTTCCTCTAATTCCCAATCTGTTTTTGCCCTCACCATGGTTCTTTCCTCTGCGCTCCTCAAGTTCTTTGCAACTAGCACAATTATTGCATTTTTCAGCTTTATGTGAGTTCTATCTATGCAACTCTTCCTCGTTCCCATCTCTCACCCTCCCTATCATCACTTTCCTAGAGGCAGAGGCTGTGTTTCCGTCACCTAAGCCTCTCACACAATGTCTGGCAAGGGTGGCCATTTATCCCAGTCTGAAGGTGACAGAAAGGCCATTCTAATTTCCTTGCAAACATTTCCTGGTGACGGCATTTCACATCAAATTGAACTTTGTGTCTTAATCCGGAGTCTTAAAATAAAAGATAGTACGTGCAGGAGAATATACAAAGAACATCGTCTTGGCTCCTGACCTCTGTAAGCTTGCCATCCCATTAGAATGGCCAGACACAGAAGCATGAAAGGCTCCACAATAACTCATAGGTGGGGTAGGTGGGTGAAGTGCGTAAGTGCAGGAGCAAGGGATAAACCCATTTTCTCCAGGGCTCAATTCCTGAACAAAGTGAACAGAATAAGCTTGATCGGTATTTCTCAAAGTGACACACTTTTTTTTTTTTTTTTTTTTTTTTTTTTAGGTGACACATAGACTCAGAATCAAATCAGATTAAGGCATGTGGCAAGGAAGTTATTTCCTATTAAATTCTTTCTTTGGTCACATAAAGGAATGGGGTGAGGAGTAGTGTTAGGCTCCTTACCTACTGCAGCAGCTAGGACTGAACAATGTGTTCTTTTATTACATTTATTTTCAGGCAAATTTTTTGCAAGATTTTCTGCACTTATGTTAATAAGACTTACTTTTAAAATAGTGTATTTCAATAAAATAAATGAGTTAATTTTAAAGAAATGTATCAAGAAAGTAGTAGATCACGGCATGTGAGTATACCAAAAATTGTGAATGAGGTGCTGGAATATTTGAAGGAAATACCAAATAAGTGAACTCTGAGATTTTTTTCAGCCTTATACTTCTTTTGAGTTTGCAATATTTCCAAGGGAATGGCATGTCTAATAAAATATAATAAGTGCATCGAAATGATTTACTGACAACATAATATGGCAAATGATCCATTAAGAAATAATCTATAATAGGTAGGCAATAAAGATGTAGGTATAGAGGATACATACAGAGATACATATAGAGGTACAGATAACATACAGTGTAGATATAAAGATATATGTGTATATATATATATACACATATATATGTATACATATACACATATGTAAATATATGTGTGTATATATATATATACATATATATATATATATATATATATATACATATATATATGTATGTGTGTGTATATATATATACCAGGGGTGTCAAAAAATGTATACAAGTGGACACTTTGGTCAGCGTTGCTTGAGCAATAGTTTGCTGTAATCAGAATTGTCTGGACACTGATGGTAACCACTTTGAGCACCTCTTGTAATTGCAGAAGTCAAATGTGACTTGTATCATCTTTTGTTATTGGTATTATTGAGTATTATAATATTAATAGTTTCTTCCTTTCTTAAAATGGCACTATATGTGTGTGTGTGTGTATATATATATATATATATATATATATATATATATATATAAAATATATAATTATATATTATATATATAATTAATTATATATATAATTACATATGTAAATAATTACATATTATATATATAATTTCCTTCTTCCTCCCAAGGGGAGAAATAAGCCTTTGAATTCTTCAATCTGGATTTCTCTTAGTTTAAGGGAAATTTTATTTTTAATATTTTTTTCAAGTTTAATCTGCAGAGGTGATTAAACTGCCTTGTCTAAAATGGAGGGGATTCCTGAGAATTTAAAGGGGAGTGGTTTTACCTCAAGAAGGTGATTGGAGAGTGAGGACTAGGGACATAGAGGGTTGCAATTCTCTTTCTCTTGAATGTAGCAGACACTCAGGTGGGGTGATGTGTACTAAAAAAAAACTAGGCATTGAGAACAGGGGTTCCCATGATTCTGATGGACCCTTCCATCATCCCAGTGTGGTCTGGGCAAGCATCTGTGCAAGTGGCCATGATATGAAACCCGTGAGTGAGGACCACACCTGACTAGCTACAGAGTCTTGGAAGGGAAAGATATAGAAAGATAGATGGTGATGAGAAGCCCTCTTCTCAGGACATCTATGAGTCTTCAGACCCCAACAACAACCTACATCAACCTTCTCATCAACCTTCCTGAGTGAGGTTGAGAAAATTTTTTTTTTTTAAGTAATGTAACATTTCTACCTCAGTTTGTGGACAAGTGCATTCACTTTACAGAGGAAGGAGAAATGGAAGTATCTGGAAAGGCACAGACTCTCTTTTCACACTCTCTTCCCTTTCTTCCACCCCTCCTTCTCTTTCCCCTCCCTCCTTTTTCTTCTCTCTACCTATCAATCAGGCATACATGCATATAAATTGTGATTTTATATAATAATATAATATAATATAAGCCATATACCATTTTGTACGTGTATTAATGATATAAAAATAATTCCATCTGAGATATAATACCTTAGAAGTAAAATAGTTCACTCCACATCCAACACTTGGAAATGACACGGCCACAACACACTGATCAAATGCCATGAGCATATGCTGTGAGGCTTATCATCATCATCTTATGAACACATATTTAATTAAACCCAATCTGGGGCTGTGTTTTTACAGTTTAGGTCATTTCTGCATTAATTTCCACAGGCCTTGTGCACATCCATTTGAATGTGCCACATAACTTGTAATTGTACATGATTGCTTTCAAACGTTTCCCCATAGCACCTAGCAGAGTGTCATGAAGATAATAACTATTTGTGAAATACATGGATGGATAAATACTGAACAAATTATTTTTAGTCTGATTTTCTCTACAGTCAAAATTTTCCACCCCATAAAACCTTGAGAAAGCCTTTCCTCTGACGTTTAGCTTCCAGCCTTGTGAAGTGTAAAACCATGATGAATATGGCAGTTTATTGCACCATATTATGTAGTTAGTCCTCCTCCAAAACTATGACTTTTGGAAATGTGGTGTCATTTTCAGATATACAAACGTTTACAGTGAGTGTGAGTTAGACTGAAGAAAGAAAAAGACCCCAGAAAAGTGTCTAGCCAGAAGAAAACAGGAAAATGGGCTTTTACCTCACTGTCTGACCATTAAGCTCTGTGGCTGGACAGCACATTAGCCTTCTTTTATTTTTGAGGATGAAAAGGAATATTTAGAGTTGCCAAGAGGAAAAATCCACAATCATTTCCATGAGACTTCTGGCCAAGGGGACATTTTGATAAAATGAATTCGTAGATCCCGATTTTTGCCTGGTTTTTATTAAATATTCTAGCCTTTCCTTTGAAAAATGGGGAGTGACTTCATGCTTTCATTATTCAAACTGATCTGGTTTCACCAGACACTGCATGGCTACAGTCAATTGAAAAGGATGAAATATGTTTCCTCTATTTATGTGTAGTTAGGAGGGATGCCTGCTGGGTATGAAACCTACTGTGATGGCCATTCTAAGGGGTACTTGATGGTAGAAACAGGTGACAACCGAAGCCCAAAGATTATTTTACTGTTCTGAGAAAATTGAACTTTACCTTAATTTTGTCCATTTAGTACAATGAGTTTTAAATATTTGAGAATACTTGCTTAAAAGACCTCAGATTCAATTTCCCCTATGTCCATACAATGTCTCTAGTTACATTATAAGGAGTTATTTATATTAAAAAATTAACAATGTCATCACCATTCTAATTTGTCTGCCCCATATCCCCCCACTGTGACCTGGACTCTTATGTCCTAGGCTGCCAGTCTGCTCCTTGTCATTCCCTCATGGCCTCGCTGGCTGGGTTCCCATGGGATTAATAAACACTGATTATGATTTTCCTCTGAATGAAAGCTCAAGTTAAGAATATAGCAAGGTTATAAACCTTCAGAATGAGAGAATTCTGAATTCTTCCTGTGGCAAAAACAACATTTTCCCAGTATTCTTATGTAATGTGTAAGAATACTTAAGCACAGTTTCCCGATCTTTACATTGAAAATAATAATATTTTCCTCATGAGGCTGTTATGAGAATTAAAGAAGTTATATGTAGAGCACTCAGCACACTGTATGTAACAATGTGTTTTTAATAAATGGGAGCTATTAATTTTTTGTTGAACACAATAGTTACTTTCCATGTATTTTGTCAAATCTACCCTTCTGTGTACTTCTTAACCAAGAATCATTGGAGGACTCTTTGGTGAAAGAAAAGCAAAAATCAAAAACTCAAAGACACAGACAACAGTTCAGTGGTTATCAGAGGGTAAGGAGTGTGGGGGGAGATAGAATAGGGTAAACGGGATCTAATATATGGTGATGGAACGAGAACTGACTCTGGGTGGTGAGCACACAAAGTGATATATAGATGATGTATTACAGAATTCTGCACTTGAAACCTATGTAATTCTACTAACCACTGTCACCCCAATAAATTTAATAAAAAATTTTCTTCAAAGATGCTGAGAGCCAGATGGATGAATCATAGGTAAGTGGATCTGAGGAAGAGAGGCCGTGGCTAAGGGTGGGGGAAGGAGTTTCTAATGGAGGTTTTGTTACTACTCCTGGGTCTATTTTAATGGCCTCCAAATAAGTTCTGCCCGACCAGCTTGCCTCCTGCTCCCATCCTATATGCTCCTGTTGGGTGAACACAGTTTTGCCAGACTATGAAATTCCTCGCTCAGAAATCTTCAATGACTTCCTGTTCTTTAATGAATGACATCCCACACCACATGATCAGTTTCGAGACTCCTTTAAACCCTCATCTCTCCTAGCTCCGCTTCGTGCACTCCAGCTAGGCTGGACACGTTTCATTCCCTAGCATGCCAAGCTTTCTTGCCCCAGGACTTCTTTGTATATGGTTTTCTTCTCTATAAATCTCACAAGAGCTCAATTCAAAGTATGATTTTCTCCCTCATCATCTTCCCTATCTTGCCAGTAAGAATAAATCTCTAGGAATTTCTAAGTTCTAAGTTCTATTTATGTACATCTGTAATGATGTACATAATATTCTATACTGCATTGTGGTTATTTTTCTGAATTTTATCTTACAGACTGGATTAATAACTACTCAAGGTTCTGATGACATACATTTTAATTATTCGGTTGGTACAAACGTAACTGCGGTTTCTGCAATATTTAACCTTTTAGACCTCAATTACTTTTGCACAACCTAATATAGCTTATGCAAGACCTAACACAGAGTTGGTGCTCAGTGTTTGTTGAATAAATCAATGAATAGCAGTGATTGTATTAAAATTCCTCACTGTGGTTGACAGGCAAGATAAAGGTCTGTTTCCCTGAAAATAAGACCTAGCCAGACAATCAGCTCTAATGTGTCTTTTGGAGCAAAACTTAATATAAGACCCGGTCATTTATATTATATTATATTATATTATATTATATTATATTATATTATATTATATTATATTATATTATATTATATTATATATTATTATCAGGTCTTATATTATTGTAAAATGAGACTGGGTGTTATATTAATTTTTGCTCCAAAAGACGCATTAGAGATGATTGTCCGGCTAGGTCTTATTTTCAGGGAAACATGGTATAAATAACAATAAAATCATAGGTAGCACTGGTCTCAAAAAGGAGTCTGAACAACTGGTTCAAAATATTGGAGAAGAAATAAGTAACAAAATTGACAGCGAGATTTAGTCTTGGCCACTGAAGATTTTAGTGGTCTCTCCACAGGGTATTAACAGTTGAGAATAATGTGAAGACCATCTCATTAACCACAAAATAAATGAAAGCCAAATAGAGGAATCATTTTGCTCCATATACCAAAAACCGCTGTATTTTCTGTGTATAAACACTATTGTGTAAAACATAATGTTTTCCTTTGAGACAAGGAAACCTTCTAGAGCTCACATGTAGGAAGTATATACTATGTTTATTGAAGATGAATAACCTCTCTTGAGCCATGATTTGGATAACAAAATCTACAACTCCTTCTTTATGAGGAGAAATCTGTAGCAGTGGCTTAAGGCTTAACAGTTTCTATAAAGCAATAATAGGATGATGTTTGAATGAGTTATAAACACATGGATTAAATTTTCCCTTATGAAAATCATTTATGTTAAAATAATGAGGTGTTTTGTTTTTTTTTTAACACTTATCTGGACTTTACTGAAGCTTTAGAAAAACAGTCACAAACTGAATGAATGAACCCATAAGACAGTGAATGGGGATGTTCTTATTTGAAATTATAATAGGCTGATTTGAGTTTATAATGAACTGAGGAAGATTGATGAAAGGGCAAAGGCTCCTTCCTGTCACGGCCTAGGTCAAATGTCAAATTTCAGGAATCCAGATTTGGAGAATGATAACTCCCATGGATCTGAGTGGTAAGGTCCATCTTTTCCTCAATGGCAGTCCTCATTTATAGAGAGTATCAGTGGCGCTATCTGAAGACACACTCAACAGGTTCCTGTAACCACAGGGCAAGTTGAAAGCCAGCACAGGATGTGCTTTAAGCCCACGAAAGGGGAAAATACTCACTGTTCTTTCTGCAAAGGCTCCCAATGCACTAGGTTCCTAGTTAGGGTGAACACCTCCTCCTGGTCTGCCTGAGACTTGCCTAGTTTTAGCACTGAAAATCCCACGTCCCAAGCAGCCCTCAGTCCTGAGTGGACTGGGCCAGTTGATGACCCTACTACCTCCAGTGAAGGGTGACATTTAAAGCAGTGCTTTTCAGACTTCAATGCATTCCCAACACCTGTAGATCTTGTTAAAATTCAGCTTTGAATTTAGTAAGCCCAGGGTGGGACCTAAGATTCTGCATTTCTAACAAGCTCTCAGATGATGCTAATGCTGCTGCTGGTCTGGGGACCACACTTTGAATATCATAGTTTAAAACATCCTCTGTGGACTCAGCGATGGATGGAGGCACTGCACCATTTACAACCTGTGTGTCCTTGGTGAAGTGACTTAAGCTGGCTAAACCCTGATGTCTGTATCTCTCACAGAGATTAAAAGTAGTATCTTTGTGAGGATTGTTGTGAGGATTAATGAAGATAATTACGGGTACAGAATAAGCACTAAATAAGCATTAGCTGCTTTTATTATGCCTGGTATTTGTATTGTGCATCATCGAAGTAATCAAAGAGATGGCTGAGACTGAAAACAAGTAAAGGTTTAGGGTGAACTCATATTTGAAGGACTCATAAGTACTGGCATTTTCAAGGTGAATTAGAATGTTTGAGGCAGAGGCATAACACCTGGTTGTATGGGAAATATGTTTGACCCATTAGGTGAATCTTAAAGCTTATGTTCAGCATAAAATACTAGTCTTTTACATTTTGCTATCCAATCTGCATCCCTTTTCTGAGTTCTCTGGAACAGCAGGCATATTACAAAACTGAGTATGTGACTCATGCAGAGAAAACTGGGCCCCCTGAGCAGTTGTGCCCAATGTTCAGCATCGATTCCAGTTGAACTTCATGGCCTGTGCTGCCACTTACCCTGTGAAATTGGAGAAGTTATATAACATCTTTGAACTCAAGTGTCCTTACCTCCAACAGGGATCATAGTGCCTACCTCATGAACCCACATGAGAATCCAATGTGAGGTGCCTATACATATTAAGTGCTCAATATATACTGGCTAGTGTTCTAATTACCCTCTTGGTATAACAAATAACAGGATTATTTCCGCTTAATTTTCACTAAGAAAGAAGAGCCACTGGATTAAATGCATCTTGGATGCACTGGTTCTCAAAATGCAATAATGCCTTCAGACCTTCATTGTCAGATCTTGCTGGTTGGTATCTATCTGACCACAAGGAGAGGACCCATCAGAACTTAATTCCCTCCTCTATCATGTGTGCCCCTGAAACATTACCCATTTTTATTTTTACTCACTGGAGCAGGGTTAGAGTTTGGATATTTTTTTCTATAAAGATAAACATGGGAAAAGTACCCATTGATATTTCAACCCTAACTTAGGGACATTTAGGGACATTTTTTTTTTCTTAAACTTGGCCACATTTCTGATGTTACAGGAAAGAGGAGTAAAAATATTTAATCCCAGGTCTAAGAAATAACACTATTGTCCTGTCCAAAACTTGGCAAGACCTTGTCTCAAAAAAAATAAAACAGCAGCTCACAAACCCTTCTTTGGAATTACTTGGCCAAGCCCACAAGTGACGTCTTGCTTCTCATACCTGATGCCCTCATTGGATATAAAAACAGGTTATACACTCAAGTCTCAGTTCTGGGGGAGGAACTTTGACTTGGAATTGGTTCAAATTCTGGCTGTTCCACTGAGTAACCATCTAATTTTGAGGAAGTTATTTAACCTCTCTGATTCTCATTTTCCTTCTTTATGAAATAGCTATAATCACTTCTTCAAAGGATATTGGGAAACTTAAATTATATCATGTTCAAAGTGACTTCCACAGAGTTTAGCTCATAGAAAACATTTAATAAATATTCATTGTCTTCCTCTCTTCCCCTGTGCTTTGCACTTGGATGTGTGTGTTTGCCTGTTCCTAACTTTGCTGTCGGCCATGAGCTCCACCTTTGAGTTAGAGACAAAAGTTGATGCCCACTTGTTCATGATGTCATTGGGGGCATCCCTAGTCTCCATGTTATTCAGGTCAGGACTGAGCTTCAGGTACCATATGCCTTCAATTCAGCTCCCCTAGAGAATGACATCATCAGCATTCCTTACCTATTACTAATTTGCATTAGTGAGCATGAAAGCCAAATGACTCCTGTATATTATTCTCTGATGGCCAGGACATATTCACAAGGCAGTGGTAGCAGTGGGAGATCGGTGATCCTTTGTCCTACTACTCACCAGCTGGGACAGAGTGCCTACCAGTGGAAAGCCTTATTGTATTTCAAAAGAATATTTCTCAGTTTGGCCAAAAAAAAATTGAGAGTCTTAGCTTTGAAACTGCCATGCTTCTCTTTGAGTAGGTATTATGTCCTCTGGCTACAACCTCATAGGAAACTTTAGTAAGTAACTGCCATAGTCTTACAGTTAAAAAATAGATGAATCTAGGAGTCCAGTCACAGCCTGAGAACTAAGACTTGTACTCATGGTTATTCCAAATTCCTCTAAGTCTTCGCAAAGTGGGGGAACAAGTTTCCTGCTACTTAGTCTTTCATTTTTCATATTTTAGAACTACTAAAATATGAAATGTATGGATTATGAAGCCCATTCTGCTGGGAGCTTGGTTCAACAAGGATTATGCAGCACTAGATGAATATTCAATAAAAGTGTACTCATATAATAATGATTGAATGAAAGCTTTCAATTTATTTTTCCTCTAATTCTCCATAAGAATCCAATTTCCTTCATACAAAGCAAACATATGTGTCCCTGTATGTTTATGTATAGAAACAATATGAACCAGGGAATCAAGTAATTTGAATTTTAGTTAGAACCTTATCTTTTTGATTCAGTGAGTATGTGAAAGGGGCTTACTCTTTGGGGTTTAATTTTCTTCATCTCTGCAATGATGGTTTGGACTAAGAAACTTCAATGGCAATCTCCAGCTTTGAGATTTTATAATTATGTCAAAAACCCTTATTTAAAAAAAAATCTAAAATGGTGCAATTGCTAAATGCTATCTTCTGATCCTTATTTATAGTAATGTATAGAAATGATTCCTGAGAATATGTAAATCATTGTTCATTGTATTAGAAAGCAACATTATGGCAGATCACAATGCTCTTGTAAATGAGTGGACAATGACTTAAAACCCTGGGCAAATCTGCTAGAAAGCTGAACGACCAATCAGTGACCCAATCTAATTACTTGTGAGAAAAAGGGAATGTTGAACATGACTTTCTAACTCAGTAAGTATTTTATGACTTCTTGGCTCACTGACAAGTCATCGGGCACATTCAATTCATTTGCCCTTTACCTAGTCAAAAATCAAATGTTAGATACAAGCTGTGATTTTTCAAAATGCGTAACAATACGTATGGCATGGGTCCCCACCAATCAGAATAGATGCCAACAACACAGAATAACCACTCTGGAGACAAGCCTTCAAAAACTAAACCAAACCAAAGAAAACACAACTTAAAAGTACTTTCCCTGCCCCCATTCTCAAATGAGAATAATTTCTTTTTAATCGTTTAAAATACAAATATGTGTTTCTCAGTCTAAAAAGAAACAATCCAATGGGGAAGCATGCATCTGATCTCTGCTGACTTCTTATTTCATCTCATCCCACCTTACCCTCACTCTCACTGTCCATCCACACAGGCCATCCTTCTACCTCTGCATCCTTGCCCTCCCTGCATCCTTGAACAATGGACTCCCATCCATCATTCACTCTCGGGAGAGCATTTTTCACCTCCTGGAATAGGCTCTCTTGGCCAGCTCAGCTGATGTCCACTCCTCTTACTTACTCCCAGTACATTGCCCTGGTTTGTTTTCCTCCCAGCAGTTAGGGATATTCTGAAATTTTCTTTTATTTATATTCAATACTTGTTTATTTTCTATCTATTCCACTAGGCTTTCCATAGAACGAGGGACATAGATTATGCCTCACCAACAATAGGCCATCAATTAATATTCAATAATAATAATAATAATAACAATAACAATAAACCTAAAAATTTATGGGCATCTACTACATGTCAGACTGTACATAGATTTTCTCTGTAAATTTCAAATTAGCTCTATGAGGTGGATATTCCTTTGAACAGATGAGGAAAAGAGACTTCTAAAAGGTAGAGAAGATAGGCTCATGATCTCAATGTTCTTAAGACGTAACTGATTTTAATTTAGGCATTTGATTGCATTCCTTACTATATGGCCTTCTTGTGCATTCCAAATTTAATAAATCAAGTAAAACATGTCTATTGCTTTATATTAGCAGAGGCTATTGGATTGTATTACTCTTCAGTGAGCAACAATTTTTAACATTTTATCTTCAAGTTCTTTGCACACATTCCCTAATGAACCACATCTGTAAAGAAATAGGTTACCACAGTGTATCATTTTTTATCATAAATAATTAATTTTTTCCTTTTGAATATTCAGATCACTGTATATAATATTTTTTTCTTTTCTGAACAGACATGCTATGGACTGAATATTTGTGTCCCAACCAAATGGTTATGTTGAAACCTATTCCCCCAGCGTGATGGTATTTGGAGGTGGTACCTTTTGGAGGTGGTTACAACATGAGGGTGGAGCTCTCATGAATGGCATTAGTACCCTTAAAAAAGAGACCCCAGAGAGCTTTCTGTCATGTGTGGTTACATCTAGGAGACACCATCTATGAGCCAGAGTGAGTGCTCACCAGATACTGAATCTGCTGGTGCCTTGATCTTGAGCTTCCCAGCCTCCAAAACCATAAGGAATAAAATTTTGTTACTTATAAGTCACCCATTTGTGGTATTTTTGTTATACACAGACAGGAGAAGACAGACATTGCAACAATGAGAGAGATTCGATGCTGAAATATTAATAACATTTTAACAAAAGAATACTCAAAGATTGCATGAAAGTAATTCAGAAGCCAATAAGTTAAAAGAAAAATAATTAGGAATAGTAGATTTGGTGTCTGTACACAAATATAGTCTTAATTTTTGGCTTTCAAAGTATTTCCTAAAATTTCCTAAAGACCCTACTGGGTCCTGAGAAAGACTTGAGGTAATTCTTAAAAACAGAAATTCTAGGGCCCAACCTCAGATCTACTAATTCAGATTCCCAGAGTGGGGGTGAGGGAAGGACAGGAGGTCCCAGAAGAATATTATAGTTGAGCAAATTTGGGAAGAATGAGTCAAATAATGCTTATGAGTAATACAGGATACAGAGATGATAATGTTAGGCAAGCAAAAAGACTTTATGAATTTCTTTACCTGGAGAAAGCAACATTCAAACCTATTGTAGACCCACTATTGTACTTTTGTCCCTTTCCATTGCTTCATAAGTATATATATATATATATATATATATCAGAATTCAATAACTACTTTAGATGAAATATTTAAAAGTCTAAACATTCAAACTCCCATCATTAAGCTTTTTTTGTTCATTTATTGACTCTAAGAGCCTCTTCCTTTCTTATAAAGTACACACTCACACACACACACACACACACACACACACACACACACACACACTCACAGACACACGTTCACACAGTCGCATGGCAGCAAAGAAATCCTCACATTCCAAATATGTCTTAGTGAAGCATGATGGTTAAGAATTCTCAATATTTTAACGTTACTTAGAGCACCAGTAGGTAGGTTACCCTGGCCCCATTCCCAGAATTTAACAGTAGGGGCCTTGTGAAATGCTAAACGATGTGTATAACAGTATTCAGGCTCTCCAAGAGCCAATCCGTCAAAACATTTGCTGCTTTGAAAATGTGTTCTTCAAAAAAATGGGCATATGGAACTTATTACTCTGCTTGGTGGAGTACAGGCAGCAGAGTCCAAAATAAGCATAAAAACCTTTTGAGGACACAATACTACCTTAAGGTAACAGGGTCTCTAAAACTGTCCTTCTCTGACCTAAGAGGTATAGAACTCTCACAGGAAATAGCGGAGTTCCAAATATTTTCTTGAGATCCAAGTGTTAGAATAGCACAAAAGTGGGTAGAAGCTTTGAAAAGACCAAAAAAGTAATATTTAAATAGAGTCTGTAAAAATATTTGACCTGTTCAGTAATGATCTCTCAGTTGGTATCTGTTTATCCCCCATTTCTAGCAGTCTTTGGCCCATAATTGGTGTTTAATAAATATTTGTGAACACATAAATCTGACATTTTACTACTATATATTCAAGTAGAAATTAGAAAGCATAGCTATACACTTGTGGAAATTTGATGGATGAAAGAGAAAGTAAGTTCTTTAATATCCATGGGGAAAAAAGAAACGTTTTAACAAAGAAGAAAACAGTCAAAAGAAAAACCATGATTAGTTTACTTCTATTTTTTCTCTTCCTGCTGATACCTATGTCACCTGGATTTAAGAAGGTAGATTCTTTCTTTTTGGAATTTACGTGTCCTTATTTAATTGAAATAGTGAAAGATCAAAGGAAGTTAATTGATAGAATTTATGAAGGATTAACCTACTTTTCTTTGAACCTGTATAACATGTGCTGTACAAGGTATTAAAACAACACCCACATTTCATTTTCATTAGTAGGAAGGGCAGAAAATATTATTATCCGTCACTGCGGACAACTAGAACAGAATTTCGTTTTTGAACCTGAAAAGTCTCAACCTCCTTGCTGTGTTTTATTATGCATAACTGAAATTCTTCACAGTTACAAAAGTGTGAACTCCTCTTGATTGCATCAATATGTACTTGGAACAGGGAGATATGCAGACCACTCATTGTGAAGGAACTCCGTAGCTAGCTACATTTGGATTTACTTTGAAGCAATAAGAGTAAATGCAGAAAGTGTGCCTTTTTTGTAAAGGCCATGCAGACATTTCATTTCTAACTTCTTAAGGATCATGAGGTGAATTCATTTGCCTCGTAAAATCTCCCTCGCTTGAAATTTCCTGACAGATTCTTTTCCTAGCACGTTTGATCACCCGCATAGTCTTGCAGGGACCTCTGTTTGATGGCTTGTATTCTCCCAATGCAGTACTCACTTCTGCTCCTTACCTTATTTTTCACTACTTCATGACTTGTTTTTCTGTATTTTATGACTGCGCCCTTTGGGATTTTTTTTTCCCCCTAGAAAAATGACAAGAATGATCCACATAAGTCCATAAGAGGGGTTGTAAAATAAACATTATACCATGTGTGGGGTAAAAAAATAAAAAATAAAAAAAATAACTGCAAATGGCTGTTCTCACTTTCTGGCATTTAGACACATGGCCATCTGTTTGAAGGCTGTTTTACTTGGCTCTTTTCCAACATTTATGTAACTAGCCAATTGAAAGGAAATGACATCACCAAGTTTCCTGAACGCTATCACTGGAGCCACAAAAAAGTGAGGAAACAAATTGCTTAGTAAAGAGAAAAATGTTTTTCAAATATCTGTTTTCTTTTCCACTTTTTCTTGCTTTCTTTTTTCCCTAGCATACCTATCAATTTATTTTCCCTACCTCTGTACATTGGGTGTTAATAGTTGTTAATATTTTCACTATCTGCCTTGGGGCTTCTCTTCTTTGAATTGTGAGGGAGTTGGAGAGAAAAACCCACTCTGTTTTGGATCTACATCATAGAATAATAATGTGTTGAAAAGTAAGGAGTTTTTGGACCTACCTAACATCCAGTAACAAATTTGATGGACTTCTTCATTCAAGTGACAGCAGATTTTGAACCTGTAGACCCAGGCCTTGAAAAGGTCTGCAGTAATTCTCACAAGACCTAAATTGTTTTGCTGCCAGAGGGATGCCCCAACTATCCCTTACAGCTCAGCCATAGAGCATGACTGAATGAAGAGGAACATTTGGAAAGTTTATCATGTTTGTTGGCAGCACCAGGACATCAAAGCCAGGAATGGTGGAGGTTTTTATAGCATAGTTTACAGATCCTCTATCCCAGTGTCTCAGTAATTTGCACCACTGGACCAAGGAGTGCTTTGATCCAATTCCAAAATTAAGCCATCTCTAGGGGAACCATAGCAGCTGTTCTTAAGGCTCACAGCGTATGGAGAAAGTATTAGTGTTAGAGGAAATTATGTATACCTGCTATTCAAACTTTCTCAGGAATTCGGAGCAAACAGATGGTTCATCTAAGCAGGAATTTTTTTAAGGTCTTATGTTAAAAAAAAAAAAAAAGGCTTTGGAATTTTATATGCCTTCATATGATTCTAATCTACCTGTGGGCTCCGATTCTACTGGACTATTGTAGCTGCATCACCCTGAATCAACATTCTTCCAAGTTGAGATGGGAGCCACACTCTAAAAGTGTGTCCTTTTGACACTGGGTTTGTTGATATGCTCTCCTCCTCTCCCCATTTCCTTCTCCTCTTTTCCATCATCACCATGGGTAGTAGATTCTGTTGCTGTCCCTCCAGATTTCCTTGGCCGGCTGGTGCATCCACCCCTCAGGTGTTTTGAGTTCTTTCTGGAGAATTGCCATTAGCAGAGGGAAACCACCTGCTGGGAAGGTAGGTGACAGTATCACCATTCTTTCCACCCTCTTGAATGACTGATTGGTTTGGGGGTACGAAAACCTGGCCACATATCCTCAAGGTGACACAAGTGTGTGGTGTGACCTATGCTCTAGTCTCTTGTGCATCAGCCAAGGCTACATCTTACCTGAGTCCACATCCTTTCTTGACTCTTTCCCATTCACTGTCCAGCTTAATCTACTTCTTCTCAGGTTTTTCATTAGATCATTCCTTTAATAAATCACAGATCTCTGCAGCTCTTTCTTAGGCTTTGTTCTTAGAGTCTTCTACCCAAGACACTGATGATCACCAGTAATATCTGAATAACAATACTCAAAAAAGATAATACACAGGAGTTTGAGGCAGGAGGGTCCCTATCAGAGTTTACACAGCAAGGCAAAGCTGGCAGTTAGGATATTGTGATTCAGTAGCAATATCTAAGGAAAAAAAGTTTAAGGTGAATAAGAAAGAAGGAAACATCAGTGCTAGTCAGGTTACTTGACAGAACATGATGAAGTTGATGGAGATTGCAGAGGTTGATGAAAAAAATGTTGCTTGGATTTAAAAAAAAATAACAAAAGTAAAGGAAGAAAATTTGGCAAACACAGAAGAGTATAAAAATAATACCTAAATAATTTGTAATCCTATCGCAACATAACCACTATTTTGGTATATTTCATTCCAATTTCTTTCTCTTTCCATTTCATTCCAATTTCTCTATCATCTTTCTATCTATCTATCTATCTATCTATCTATCTATCTATCTATCTATATTTCTTTTTTATACATGTATATTTGTTTACATACATTTATACATTGGGAAATGCTACATATACAGTTTAATATCTTTCATTTTTTTCTTGAACATTACCTTTTTATGTCATATAGTGCTCTTTGAAAATCTGATTTTAAATGTCTACATAAAATTAAATTCTATAGGTTGACTGTAATTTAAATATATACCTATTGTCAGAATTTGGTTACTACCAATCTTTTGCTGTTTATAACACTGTTATAAGGAATAATAGCTTTGCACATACGTCTTGATGTTCATTTTAGATTTCCATTTATGGACTACATTTATAGGACCAGAATACTGAGTAAAGTGCATGAAAATTTAAATAAATTGTCAAATTATGTTGTAATTTTTGCCAACACATTAGTGGCTCTTTTCCGAAAGGATGTGTCAATATATTATTGCTCCAATAAGAATACCATTTTATAGCACCATTGCCAACATTCCATATTATCACTTAAGTAAATTAAATAAAAGTAAATTCAGTATATTAAAGCAAATTTTATGGTTAACATCGTGTTCCTTTTTCTAAAATACGTTTTTGGCATTAGTATAGAACATGGATCTTGCTTCCTCTTATTTAAAGATAAAAGATTTTTTATTGTTGTTATCTTTAAAATAAGCATGTTCTTGATTGATTTTTTCCTTTTTAATATGCTTTTTTCAGATCTACCAAAAGATATTCTAAGAAAATCCTAGATTTCAAAAACATGAAAACAAACTAACTTGTTGAAGGAAGAGGGGAGACAAAAACAGTAGATCACCTCATTGTTTTGGGGGTATGAGGCCAAAGCAATTAACTGAATTCATCACTCTAATAGGGTAAATTGATTATTCCCATTGAATTGTCTTGATATTTTGACATAACTAGATCACAAACACAACTACTGTATGCTTTGTCTTAGGAACATTTCATCCCCAAATAAACATTACTACATACCTGAGTGATCAAAGAATTGTGAGTAATATCAGTAGGACATTGTAACATTGAGAGCTTAAAAGTCAATACGGTATAAGCACATTTAAAATTTAAAAAAAAAATCGTGTATTAAGAAGAAGCCTTCCAATGACTAAATGGTAGGAAGTGGGACTGAAAGGGGACACATAGAAGACAATGAGTCTGGAGAGGAGTGCATGAAGAGCATGCCAGGGGAAAAGGCAGTGAACCATTCTCAGATTTCTTCTCTATCTCCCAGGATGTCTCTTATGCAGCTGGGTCTGGTATGTTCCTTATTTTACAATGCACCAAGAGATATACTAGGTAAGGATGTCATGTTGTAATGGTTAATTCACTCATCAAGTACATATGCTATTTAAATAGTCAAAAAGATTCTTATTTGATTTACAAAGTTAACAAATTGTATGTGTGTGTTTGCTGTATGTATATATATGGATTGGTGGGCATGTGATTTCAATAATAAAATAACATTTTAATTTTTTTTTCATTTTTCATTTTTAATAAATTATAGGTTTTGTCAACAGTATGGAGTCTAGAAGAGAAAGAAAAAGAAAAGGAGACATGTAACAGAAACAAATTGGGGGGGGGGGATCCCCAGAATGATTGAGAAGGAGTGAGAAGCATAGTAAAGGGGTCAGCACACAGGCCTGGCAAAACTCAGGAGCAGTAAACACTTTGATAAGAAGCAGATTCAAACTCTCTATGACCAGTAGATCGTTTTCCTTTTGCTGCTTCTTTGACACCCAGGCTCCTACTGGTGAACTTCTTTGATGAGGTACTTCTACAGTCGCCCTGATTCTTGTTTCCTTAGTTTTTTTCTTTGTCTTTTGTTTTAAGTATGGTGCTGCTATTTTAACTCCTTGATGCTCACAAATGCCACAAAAGATACATATTACCACTCAGCTTCAATAGAATGCTTTTTACAAACAAAATACAATTTGAGGAATTTCAGGCTTTTCCTACATATTGAAAATAATTTGACTAAATTTTATTTTAGATTTTGACTAAATTGTGTTGCTTAAATGTGTTGCTCTGATATCATGTCGAGTTTGTTCCCTCTGACCTTTGTTCTTGCCCTTTCTTGTCTACTTATGAGTTAAAATATGAGCCCCACGAAGTATGTAGCTCCCTGAATAGTCACTGCTGGGTCAGATTGAACCACATAAATTATCATATTCTCTAACTTATAATTTAGAAATTTGATGTACCTTAAAATTGAATTGGAGGCTACTAATGTTTCACAAGTGTGCGTCATACTTTATCAATTCCTTAAGATTTGTTTTCTACAGATGGAATGTTTTTTATGCCAGAGGACTACCTTTAGATAGTAATCCTTAAGGCCATTTCTGACTTGCACATGAACTTTTTAAAACCAATGGGCCACTGAGTTATTTAGTGCACAGAGCAATACAAAGATGGTGTCTGAGACGGGGCCCATGTTCCCCAAAGTGCCTGCTCTTCCACCTCTCCCTCCCTCCCAAGGTACAGTAATGGATATGACTGCCCTAAATGACTTGTGAAATAAGAATTAAGTATATGGCCATTTTAAACATTCTTGTAGAAAGATTTTACCCAGCTGCTCTGCAGACAGTTCATCTAATTTTATTTCATGTGGCATGGATGATTTTAAAATCTACATCCAATAAACACCTAAAAGATACTACGTGTAATTATATGCATAATCTGTAGTATGCATGTATGAATGAATTGCACGTATAAATGTATTTTTATATATATGTAGTTTTGACACACGCTACTTTAGCTATGTGTTAGTTTTTTCCCCCATGGCCATATAATTCTATTTTAAATATGAAGTGAGATGGCTTAAAAATATAAGTTGTAGAAGCCAAACTTCTCTGAGTCATGCAGTGATCGTCCTCCACCCTACCCCCACCCTGTCTCCTCCCATTCTTATTTTTGTGCATTTGGCATAACCACTTTTCTTTAATGAAACAGAGATTTCCTTTCCAAGAAATGAATGCAAACTCCAGCCTGAAAAGGTGAAAATGCAAATGGGCGGTGTCTAGTTTATTGAAGTTGGTTTTTCTTGGTGTATGTTACTTATGTGATAGGATTTTGCTGGTAGCTGAAGAGTCAGTTCTTTCAGCAGAATTGTCTCTTATCACTAAGAGAAAAAGAAATGACCACTAAGAAAAAAATATGTATGAAATTACCCTGCTGAGAATTTTTATATCCCCCCTCCCCCACTTTTGGTAGTAGAAAGACCTTTGTCTTACAAAGGCAAAACTAGCAGGAACTTTACACTTTTGGCTTAAATATTAAACAGAAGTATATCCATTTAAAATTCTTGCCCTGAATGAGTAGACAAATGGGTTTGGGTCCAGCCTCGGGAAAAGTTGGAAAGGATTTCCTCTAAGTGTTAAAGTGGGTAGAATGCACTATTTTGGCTTTTCATGACAGGTTTGATCTAGAAGAAGTAAGAGGCCTTATCTCTGAGTCTAAAAAATTAAAGGAGTATGAAAAAGGGATTGCAGTATCTGATACTGGATTCCTTACTGTTCGTGTCACAATTTAAATCATTTGTTCACAGTTGATCACAAGACCTCAGGAGCATGTTCTTTCAAAAAACAGGAAGCAGCACTTTAAGGAATTGCAGATTTATAGTGACTAAGAGGCTGATCCCTGCTCTTTGTTGCTGCTTTCAATCTGGAGGAAGTGGCAGAGAGAGAAGAGAGAGGAGAAAGTCAGGGAGGCGACTGTATTACAGTAACGAGTTAGCCCTAGTTGAGCTTCAGCTCAGTGGAATAGTGATGAAAACACTTCAAACAGTTGCCAACAGCTCGGTAGAAAGTATCTGACATCTCACCTACATCAACAAGCAAGAGTTAAAGGTTAAATCACAGACACTCAAGGGCTGGGGAAAAGGATATGTTTATGTCATCAACTTTCTTTGTTCTAGGTCAGCCCTATGTCAACAAGGAGACACATCCCCTGGTTGGAGCCACCAGGACAATAGAGACTGATTTACAATTTGTGCATGAGTGACAAATCCCCGTCTAAACATTTGTAGTTTGCTTTTAGTTTTTGGGCTTCTTCATAGTTTTTTTTCCATGCCTTCAAATAACTCTGTATTTGGTGGTGATGGCCTTTTAGTTTTTCTTCATCTTGATTGTTGAGTCCCAAGCATGAAGTTCAGTATAGAAGAAGGAAAACTAGGGAAGGGAAAGGTCTTTTATATATATATATATATTTTTTTTATTTTTTTATTTTTTTTTCTGTCTTGATTCTAAACTCAGTGAGCACCTACCCTAAAAATCCTTTAGGTGGTGCTGGGGCCAGGGAGATGTAATTTATATAACCAGTGCTCACACACTAGAAGGACTTTACTGGAAAGGCAATTAGTGGCTTTCACAAGGACATAATGCAAGGTTGGGGAGGAGATTTCTTGATGAGGTAAAGAAAGTTGTAAATTGAAATTTGAGAAGAAAAGGAAATATACCCAGAAGAGCAATGGAACACTATTGCCATGGAGACTAACAGGTGTGTCATAGAAGGCAAAAAAATAGTATTAAAAATGCTTCCTACATTTTGGCAGGTCAAGGTCCCTTTTGAGAATCCGGTGAGAGCTATGGATTATCTGCTTACCCTAAAACGTGTACCCACGTTCAGAAGGTTCAGAGACTCCACAGAAATCCTAGAGATCCACGTATCCCAATGAAATGCCTCTGATGTGGGTGACCCCTCTAGTGTATGGGTACCAGCAAAGACAGCCTCCACGCCGCTTCACCATATTTGGAGAATTAAACTAAAAATCAATGTACAATAGGTAACAATAGGTATAGTCAAAAGCACCTTTACAATTAACTTTTATAAAAACAAGATTCTGGAGCCCTGCCCTGAATAGAGCTGGATGAGTAAGGTATCTCTTTCTATATCCACAATTTCTGTATTTCCTATAGATTTTGTATACCCATCAGTTGCTAGATTCTTTTTATATGTTAATGCTATTATTTAAGTTACAACAAAGTTGCTTGCTGTTTTTTTGGCCCAAAAGCATTTGCCCAGGTCTATTAGATTCATTTTCCTTTTGATCTCTGTGTTAGGAATATGTATAATTTGGAGATGGATATATTAAGCTATTGTCATCTATCGGCATGAAATACTGGCATTATTTAAAGAGCATCATTTATCTGGATTTGGGGTTCACTTACAATCTGATTGGTTTTCATGTGGCATTACATTATTGCAGGTATCTCAAAATATAAATCAGATTCATTATTTTTTCACAGCTGCAGTGGTTTCTAGGCTTTATTATTCAATGCTTTAAAGAGAAGTACATGTTTTTATTAAACTATTTTTGATAACTGCATTCCATTACAACTGGCTTTCTTTGAAATATTTAAAAAATGTTTTTAAAAACATTATTCCGAGAATTAGTCCACAGGCTTTGTCAGACTGCCAAATGGGTCTATGGCACAAAAAGTTTAAGAACCCCTGGCAAAAAGATGATAGAAATAAGTTTTCACTGGTGTTTGACTGGTATTCGAGGTGGGTAGATTTTCTGGAAATATTGTAAAGGTACCATTGTCCTTTCATGAATGAGAAGCAGCCTAACAAAGGTGAAAGTGTCCTGCCACTCAGCAGAGGAATCTGTTACCTGGTGAGGCTAGAAGGCTGGCTGATATGGGTGCTAGAATATGGCTACATCTGTCTTGAGTTGACCATTCCTGCAAAGTGTTTGGCTGAGTACTTAAGACAGAAGCTAAGCCTTTAGCAAATTTATAAGGTTGTGTATTTTTTTTTTCATACCTGGTTGTATTAAATGTAGAAAAGAGTGTCAGAATTTACACTGAGACATGCTTCCATCCCTGCATATCCATGTGGCATGGTGTGGCTGCTGGGGGAGAGAACCTACAGCTATTATCTACCTCTGGTCATCAGAGGCTACAGAGCCTACCAAAAGAACTTGACAGTTCTGAGCAGCCAAATTGGTTTATGTCAGTTTGCCCCCAATTTTTTTTTTTTTTTTTAAATTGATGTTAGCATTAAGTATTGCAATGTTTTCCATGGGCAACTGATTTGCTTTTGCACACTTTCCAACACTGTAAATCTTGTCACTATTTTTTCTTTCCTCTTTGTGTTGGCTGTTTGACAGCTAAAAGTTAAATCTGTTGATTGCCTGTAGCAAGTATATAAAATTTCATGGCGTAACATTTGTACTTCTATTTCATTCTTACGAGGTAGTATAATAAGTAATCAAGAGCATGAGCTCTGGAGACAGACAGCTTGGGTTCAGATAGACTAGTTCACTAGTCAAGTGATCTTACACATGTTAACCTTAACAATTCTCATAGGGATTTCTATGATTGAATGAGATAGCACACATAAAGCACATGGTGTCAGAGTCCTAGTACGAATGAATAAGTGTTAGATATTATTCCTTGCTCCATCTTATTTTTATATTTTTTTCTTTGACTCATGTTTTATTACTTCCTTGGTTCATTGAAATCTTATTACTCTAGAATACTTGTTTGGTAAACCTCCTTAATGCCTTTTGGCATCCTGATGGCAGCGTAGAGCATGGATTTGGGGGGAATAGAGTTAGAAGTATGGAAGTTAGTTAGAATATAAGAAAAATCCATTTGATAGAAGATAACCAAAATAGTAGCAGTAAGGATGCAGAGGAAGAGAAGTGTTTGAGGTATTTATGAAATTGAGTTGACAGGACCTGGTAACTCATTGTGTGTGAAAGGTAAATAATAGAAAATGTGGGGTGACTCCTAGTTTGCTAGTTTAGAGGACTTGGGCAAATGATGGTACCATCAATCAAGATCAGGAATATAGGAGGTAGTGATAGATAAGGAGTTAAGTTTTAGCCTTGTTGAGTTTGAGGTGTTTTGTGGGGCAACTAAGTGAAGTCTAATAAGCCATTGGAAATATGCATTTATGGTTCCAGGGAGATTATAAATCTGGATACATTGATTTGGGAATTAGCAGAGTGTACATTTTTAGCAATGATTACAGGTAAAATTGCTCAGTAATAGCTGAAGGCCACGGGGCTTTAGGAAATAGGTTTGAAGACATCTTTTGTATTTCTAGCCAGGCACAGAGGAGATGCTCCGTAAACCTTTATTTCACGACTTACCAAATGAATGAGTGAATGAGAAAATAGAAGAGCGTCTAAGGGGAGACTGAGAAGGAACAATTAAAAAGATAATAGAGAACCAGAAGAGAGTAATTTTTAGTAGGTAAGGAAGCAAATTTTATAAAATGGGGCTATAGTCAACACTGTGGCATGCTGAATGACACGAACCTGAGAGAATTAGTGCACTGGATGACCGAACTAGGGCTCAAAAAGATCTCAAGAGTGTGGAAATTAGAGTTAAATATCATTGTTATTTACTAGGAATAAATGTAAAATCCTAACTTAGGTTCAGACAATCAAATGCAGAAGTACTAGAAACAGGTGATCTGGTTTAATCTCATTTCTGGGGTTTAATGGTACTCTGAAAGTTCAAAATAAATTAATACAATAGCATAACTGCCAAAGTATTAGGCAATGTTAATAAATATATCCAGTATGGAAATATGGGGACAGTAATACCTTGGTATATGTCACAGGTACAGTTTGGGACAATGCACTTCAAAAGGGAAAAAAAACAACAACACTGTAGCATACATGGAGAACAACGGCAGAATAAGGAAGTCTGGAAGTCATGTCATTCACTTGAAGACGGGTGAGGGTAGGACAATGGCATGTTCCAGATTCAGGCTGAAGAGAGACTAATCTTTTTCTGTGTAGTCTGACCTAGATCAAATGGCAGAACTATAGACGTTAAAGACTGAGAGAATCCAACCCACTTTGAGAAATAATTTTCTACAATTAGGCCTGTCTTTCAATGGAATTAGCTATTAGTAGGAAAAACAGTGAATCCTCTCCTTTGTTTATTTATCAATTTAATTTTGGGGGGGCATCTACCAATGTTCCTAAGAAACATATCCCTAGGCAGTAGGGAAACAATAGTAAACCAGTCAGATACAACCCCTGCCCTACTGGAGCTACATTTTAGTGTTATTATCAAGTGTTTATTGGGTTCATGTTGCTTGTTAGACTTTTCCTGTGCCTCAGGGATATAATGAGAAAGGTCTCTATTCTCATGGTCTTTACAGTCTGTGGGGGAAAGAGAAATTAAGCAAATAAAGATATGCATATACATAAAATTACAGACTAGATGATCATTTGTACTATATAGCAGGATGGATTCTAAAATGGAGAAAATAATCAGGGGAACTAATGTAGTTTGGTGAGGTCTGGAACATTCTCTCTGAGGATGGGTAGGTTGTGGGTAAATGTGGAGGAAACAGCAGTGCAAGGGCATGTTCAAGGGAGTGAGAGAAGGTGAGTCACTGGAGCAAGGGGAATGGGAGATGAGATTGGTGAGCTGGACAGCAGTGAGCCCAGTCATGTTTTATGGGCCTTTGTAAGAATTGGTTTTATTCTGGATGCAATGGGAAGCCATGGAACAATTTTAATGAGGATAGGAACATAGTAAAATAAAATCTATTATGTTAGGCCATATTTAGGCCAGAAACAGGAACTTTCTTATCTTAAAAGCCATCTTGTCTTGCATTGTACCTTGTACCTGCCGGCTTGTGTTTGCCCTAGGCCTAGAGAAGCCACCTGGAATGTAGAAACCATCTTATCCTGCCTTGCTTTGTACTTTGTCAGCTAGGGGCTTGTAATCAGAGGGCCTGGGCAATCCAGAAGGAGGCCTGGGGGCCATGGTGTGGAGCCAGAGGGCTTGGTCATGCCCCAAAAGCCTTTGTTGCTAGAGACAATGGAACAAAAACCCCTTGAAGCACTGAAGGGGGAACAACCTCCTTTACCCCCGGCTATAAAATTCCATACCCCTTTTTGCTAGGGTGGGTTATGGTCTTTTCTAGCCTGACCTCCCACAGCTTAAACATGCCAAATAAATTCTAATAGACCAATTTTGTTCTCCCGGGACTCATTCCTCTGTCCGCGCCTAACACATTAAAGAAAAAGGAGCCCTCTGGATTCTGGGTGCGGAATGTGTCAGAGAAGGGCACATTGGATGGGGAGAAAATAAGGACTCCATTGCCTCAGTCTAGATAAAAAATATGGTGCTTTGGAAGAGGATGGAAGCAGGAGAGATGGAGAGGAGGGGATGAATTCAAAGTGTACTTCAGTAGGTTTAATAGTAATTGGGGACTTGATTTGAATTGCACTGATTTGATAAGGGGGTTAGGATGAGGAGGATTTTGAAAACTACTCTCAAGATTCTTGCTCCTGTAACTTGATGAATTCTGACAGGAATCCCTGGAGGAGAATGATCATGAATATGAGTTCCTTTTGGACAGGTGACGTTTGTTGAAAGAGAACTCTAGACATCCACATTTTATCAGTTAGAATTGAATCAAGGTCAGAGAATCTATATGTCCCCTATGGATAGGTTGATTATATTCCTTGGTGTTCAAATGTGCCTTTGGCTCTGCTCTGTCTCCCTTCCTCTTTTATCTCAGGGACAGAGGGAGAATTTGGAGCTCAAGTATTTTGCCCTCTTTTTTGTCAACAGAAAATTGTGTGGCACTTACTTTTCAAGACTTTTTTTAGACGGAATTCAGATAGAAGCCTTGGTACCTGTGTTGATTCAAATAAGAGCTTTAAAAATCCTGTTTTTCAGATTATCTGTGGTCTTCTCCTGTGGCCATTTATATCCTCCATTCTTGGTTAGTATTGAGAATGGCCTTAGAGGCCTCGTCCTATAATTAAGATGTTTTCTAGAGGTTTGATTGTTTGCTAGAGCATTCATTGATACGTTGAAATATATATTGTAGATATTCCTCCCATTGAATTATATGAGTCTTATTTGAGAAATTTCCTAGAAGTCATTAAACATCAGTGTTTTTGGATAAGATTGTGACTATGAGAGAGAAAATCATTAAGTCAGGGAAGACAAGCATCCCTAATAACTAAAGTATGCTTCAGCAACTATGATGAAAGGCCTTTCAAATAAACATTAAAATAAGGAGATGTGGATAAAAAAAAAAAAAAAAAGAAGGTTCTAAGGAAAGTAACCTCAAAGGGTGATCTGATCATAAATTCCTAACTGGGCAGGTCATGGTAGGGAGTCATGCCCCAGGCATATAACTTCTTTAACAAAAGGTTTATCTTTGCCTTAGGCAAGCCCTATCCATTGTTTCTGTGCATCTAGGTTAACACACATTTGAAAAAAATTGTAACCACCCTCAACAGAGCAGTAATCTTAACCAATCCAATCTCCACCTTACCTTTTCCCACCTCTGTGTCATCTTCCTTACCTTCCCTCAATTTCAAATGCATAAAAGAAGGTGCAAAACTTATTCTCTGGAGCATTTGAGATCTTTTTCCCTGGCATGTGTTGTCCATTTGGCTCAAATAAAGTCTTGTATAAAAATTCTCTACATGTTTGGGCGTTTCTTACATCAACAGAGAGGACTAGCCACCCAATAGGGTGATGCTGAGTCTCATTCTTCTCCAACCCTATTAACATGTCATTTTTCTTATATAGTCTCTTGAGTCAATACTTCTCTACTTAATTGAAAATTTTCATCTCCTACCTTATTTCAACTCATCATCTGATATGTGGGGTATTAAAATAGGGTTTCTTCTCCCTTTTGCTCTTCTGCACACTGACATCAAAGCACATTTTCAATAACACTTCTTTCCTAATGCCTCTCTTGTACTCAAAATCCTCCAGTCCATCCACATTATGATAGGAAAAAAGAAAGAAAGAAAGAAAGAAAGAAAGAAAGAAAGAAAGAAAGAAAGAAAGAAAGAAAGAAAGAAAGAAAGAAAGAAAGAAAGAAAGAAAGAAAGAAAGAAAGAAAGAAAGAAAGAAAGAAAGAAAGAAAGAAAGAAAGAAAGAAAGAAAGAAAGAAAGAAAGAAAGAAAGAAAGAAAGAAAGAAAGAAAGAAAGAAAGAAAGAAAGAAAGAAAGAAAGAAAGAAAGAAAGAAAGAAAGAAAGAAAGAAAGAAAGAAAGAAAGAAAGAAAGAAAGAAAGAAAGAAAGAAAGAAAGAAAGAAAGAAAGAAAGAAAGAAAGAAAGAAAGAAAGAAAGAAAGAAAGAAAGAAAGAAAGAAAGAAAGAAAGAAAGAAAGAAAGAAAGAAAGAAAGAAAGAAAGAAAGAAAGAAAGAAAGAAAGAAAGAAAGAAAGAAAGAAAGAAAGAAAGAAAGAAAGAAAGAAAGAAAGAAAGAAAGAAAGAAAGAAAGAAAGAAAGAAAGAAAGAAAGAAAGAAAGAAAGAAAGAAAGAAAGAAAGAAAGAAAGAAAGAAAGAAAGAAAGAAAGAAAGTAAGAAAGAAAGAAAGAAAGAAAGGAAGGAAGGAAGGAAGGCACAAATCCCACCTGTTTTGGCTGGAGTAGTATCCAACCAATTCTTTCAGTTGTATTTCCCCCCATTCATTGTCCTCCTCCCCTGGAATGCCTAACTCCTCCCTGAGTTTGCCCTTCTTTAAAGGTCAAGACTGAGCTCATGTCCTATGAGTGTCTGGGAAAATTCCTAGGACACTTGATCTTTACGGATTTTGCACTGCTTATCATTTGCCTCTTTATATTATTATGTACTTTCTACATGTCTAAAATTTGTATGTGAGTTACTCTCCTCTACTGCAAGATGTTGTTTGATGTTTGATACTCCTTTTGATGTTTTTTCTGCCCCATTTCCCAGGAACCTTCTCCACACAGTGCCTGATGTCTGATGTGAGGTCAGTGAGATCTTTGAGGTCATCTCTATCTAGAGTCAGGCATTTTCCAGTAAGAAAAGAATATAGGCTAATTTGAAAGCCTAGTTTTGGAAGTAAGAATGAAGAAAGACAGCTTTTGCCAAATCTCTGGAAGGTATACCGTGCAATAAAATGTAAGGCATTTTTATCTCTCTCCCTCCCTTCTCTTTCTCCGTCTCAAGTTTTAAAACCAATCTCCCTATTTCTTATACTGAATCAGATTTTCTAGTTTCTTCCAGAATATGTTTTCTCTTTCAGTCTTCTCATCACCCCTAAGCATATGTCCTTAGTCATCTAAGGCTCTTTTCCGCTTCCAAATCATCTGAACAAAATCAGTTATTTCATTGTCTAACCTGTTCCCTCTTTTCAACACTTTTTTATTTATTTATTACTTCAACTTCATTTTATTCGTTCATATCTTCTTGCTGAGTCAAGAGAGACTTCCTCTTTTCTTTTCCTTCCCCCTAACTGCTGAAGACATTACCATTTTTATATAGAACATGTCCTGAAATCAGGCTGCCACAGTCAGAGCGCTTCCCTTATTCCTCGTTTTCCTTGCCAGTTATAACTTTGAGGACATTTTTTATATTGTCTGAATGTTTATTTGGAATTGAAGAAACAGTTTTCTAATAAATGATTTAGAGCAGGGGAGTCCAAACTGTGGCCCACGGGCCAACTGCGGCCCACAATCCATTTTTTATTGGCCCGCGGCAAATTCCAAAAATGTATTTAGTTTACTTAAATAAACCAGGTGAGGCAATACGTACTTCACCTCGAGTGAGTGGCCCGGCTGTGTGTGTATTTTACTGCATATGGCCCTTCGTGAAAAACGTTGAAAAAAGTTTGGACACCCCTGACTTAGAGCATCAGGTTTGCAGTCAAATATTCTATATTACCTACTACATTATCTACTATTTACATACTAGTTTGATTTCTGTTTTTAATGGCTTAGAACTACCTGGTGATCAATGAGTATTTTTGTTTTGCCTTTACAGACCTACTGTTTATATTTCCAGTATCTACAGGAAAATGTTGCAGGAATTTATTCACGTGCTATGTAGTAAACAGTATTGTCAGATACATATAGAGGATGGGGGCTGTTGTCATTTTTTTAGATAAATGGATGCCTTTTCTAGCCATATAGTCACGTCAACTCTTTCTCAAATGAAGTGGTCATTTCCTTCCTTCTGATTAAAATAAGTTCCTGTCTTAACAGTCCTTCTCTTCATCTCTTGGACTCTATTTCCTCAGCATTATAATAGGGAGGGATAAACTGCACAGTTGTCCAAATGTCAACTCTCTGCTCTGTATGTCCTGGAAGAGGAGGGGGGAAACGAGGTGCGTAAAGTTTAGGTGAATATTTTTCACGTCAGTTCTTTGTCTCCATGCTGGCAGCACTGTATGACCGGGATTAGGGAAGTCAAAACCTTCCAAACCCTGAAAGATTCCTAGGCTGCAAATAAAAAATTCATTAATGTGAAAGATGCTACTTTTTGTTTTTTAAGGTATGGTTTGAAACTGTTCTTTTATTTATTCATTCTTTGCCCTTTCTATCTAGTATTCACTCTACTTACACATAGGTGTTGAATGTCCATTGCTGCAGATTGAAGAGATTTTGGCTTTTTTTAGCTGAGTAGCCTGAACTGTCATTTGAAACCTCAGAGGCCTGAAAGTTTCCATACATTTTGACATTCATATTGCACCTTGTCTTAGCTTGCTATCTTTTTAGACATTGAGTAAAATGAAAAACAAAAACAATACTAATAATAGCTTATATTTGTTAAGCACTAATTGTATGCTGGGAACAGGTCCAGCCATTTCATATCAATTACCTTTATTCCTCTTCACAGGAATCCTGCGATGTATGTACTATTGTTACAATATCCATTTTCAGATGTGGACACTGAGGCATGGAACTAAGTAATTTGCCCAAGGTAGCTGAGTTCCACCCAGGGGATCCATGACTAAAACTGGACTCCATTTCCCATTATTTTAGGCACTACTTCATAATAAAATTATAGTGATAGAAAAGACAAGAATATTTATATTTGCTGGCAAGGATTGCTTGACAAAATAAAAGGACAGAATTGATGTTCCAAATTTAGTTAGTTTGATTTTTTGAGTCAAAAATCTTTGATGAGGTCAGGAGGCAGGACATTGATAGGATACTAAAATTTCATGCCTCAACTTTATTCATGAATGCCAGAGCTTCAAGGTAGATATCATACAGATACTGCAGAGAGGTGTAATTCTTTTATCTCAGAAAGAATAAGGTATCCCAAAGAGAATCGAGTGGCAAAGTATTAGGAAGTCGTTAGGAGAATTTACTGTGAGAGGGGAATTTTGAAGAGGCAACAATGAAATGTCTTATATTATAAGCTCATGATGAAAAGATTATACTGATTCCAGGGTAGTTAGTCATCATTTCACTTGAAATCATTCTTGAAATACAGAAGTGGTCTTATTGCTTGCTTGTAATACTTGCCATTGTTTAAGAGATTTGAACATACAGACTTTGGAAATTCAAGTCCTATATGGGTGTATTTCCCTTTAGGACGCTATGTATTTTAATGACAGCTGCAATGAAGTTGGTAGTGGTGTCTGTCAATGGAAACATGGGCCCAAGGACGAGGTCATTCCCCTGAGTGAATAACAGAGAGGAACAGAAATAGATAATAATAGCACTTGAGCTTTTGACATAGAATAGCCTTGCTCTAAAAGAACCTAAATTTAGTGCTCTAAATTATGCAATGAAAACAAACATGACTTTACTTCAGAATCTAGAGAATGAGAATATAGAATGATATTTAAAACAAATAATTTAAAACGCTTAAATGTCTTCTTTTGATTGTCATAATGTCTATTTAATATAATTCTGATATTTTCCTTCAGCCAGTCATCCGGCTCTCTTACAGACAGAAACCTCTAGATTATGCTCACTCCCTGAGAGAGCTTGCTCAGTGGCTCTTTACTGGTGTGCTATGTGGATGCTCCTTTCTGTGTCATTTACGATGTTATTTAACCCACGCAGCAACCCTACATTGTAATTGAAGAAAAGAGAAATTAAATAATTGGCCTGGGGCACACACCTAGCGAGGGGATTTTAATTCTAGCAGTTCTACTCCAGAGCCCAGGCTTTTAATCATTATCAAACTGCTTCTTTAATGCTGTTAACTAGTTCTGAAGCAGTTTCAAGGATAGTATAAGAGTGTCAAGAACAAACATTACAGTCACACTACAGAACAAAACAAATATACCGTTTTGTAAAAAGATTTCACTAAAGAGATCATTTGTTAAATTCCAGATACTCAAGTGGCGTATAGTAGGTGAGTTACACCCTCCAGCTAACTCCCTGGACCTTATTAATATTAAACTGTGGCTGGGTCACTTTTATTAGGTTGATGCAAATGTTATTGCAGTTTAAAAGGTTAAAAATAATTGCAAAAACTGCAATTACTTTTGCACCAACCTAGTACAACCTGTTCTTAAGGGAGGGAACACATTTCAAATATATTTGAGTAGATAAATTTTTAGGCAAATTTAATTGTCATGTGATAGAAAAGAATGAGGGAAATTAAATGTTTTGTCTCTTAGAAGTATCAACATGCCTCTAGGGGATAGCATACCATTTATTTCATTTAATTTTTTCCAAAGAATGTGCGAAGTTTTTATCCCCATTTTGCAGATGAGAAACCTGAGATTCAAGGTTTACTAACTTTCTTAAGATGACAAAAGGCAGTGCCAGATTATAAACCCAGGTTTTTTGGTATTCAAAATCCACATCTATCATTTTTAGGGCATCAAAAGATTGCTCTGTTGAACACAGAATATGGTTTCCAATTTTAAGGATAGATTTGCATTAAGCCATCCACACTCTTCTATTCAGAGATGCATACTGTTGTTTTGGGAAAGATACCTTCTCCTAAGGATCTCTGCAAGGAAATGAATGTGGCAGGTGAGTGAGAATTTGGAGATTTGTGGGATGGTGTCTGCAAGGATGGTGATGCTTTCATTGAAGATTTTGTTTACTTGAAAAAATTGACTGCAAAAAATTTAATGAGTCCAATTTGAGGCATGTTAAGTTTGAGTGACATTAGAACATATGGATGGAGCTGGCTAGTAGGCAACCGGGAACATACTTGAGGAATAAAGTTGGGGCTGAATTTGGGAGTACACAGTGTATAGAAGGAGATTTGAATCAGTAAGCAGATGAGATTTCCTGGGTTGAATATGTAGGAAGATTGAGGGACCAAAGGCAGAATTCTGTGAATTGCCAAAGGGCTGGGAGCTGAGGGGGAAGAGACTGAAGGAGGCTGCAGAGCATTGGTGGAGGTAGGAGACACTCAGATGGATTGGTGTCTTTGAAGACAAAGCAGAAGAGACTTTTAAGTAGAAGGGAGTTTTCTATCAGGTACAATAATAAAGAGAACTTAAGAGGATGAAAACTGAAAAGGGTTCACATGATAAAAAGATACATAGTAAGTCACTGGGGCTACGTTAAAAAGAAAAATAAATGTGTTTTATGAATGGAATTTCAAGACAATGTTCTCAAATCACAGACAAAGCTAATTTTTCACTGTAGATCAACCCATCACAAGCAATAGAAATTATACTGAAAAGAGAAGACTTGCTAGTAGGCATAATTAGGCATAAGTCACATAATTATTTGAGATGAGCCAAGTGACCTGGCAAGTTCGAGGACCGGTAAGAAAGACTGCATGGTTGAAGCAGGATGAGGGAGGAGGAGAGCTGTAGGAGGTGGAGTCGGAGAGAGCACCACGAGGGTGTGGAACGTGATCGATTTTGGCTTAATTAAAGGAGAGACATTATAATATTTGTGATCTCAAAATGGGCAAAAACAATTATTTAAAATAGTGAGTTCCTGGTAACTGAAAATATCCAAGTCATTTTTTTCCCCCTCACAATACCATTTAAGTTCTGAGTACTATACCAATTGTGTAATATATAGTATCACATTTAGTCTTTATAATAGTCCCACAAACAAGGCATGTCAATGATCCCATTCTACTTGAAGGCTAAGCAACGTGCCTCAGTACACAGCAGCTTGTAAATGACAGAGCTGGTACTGGAACTCGAGTATGTCTGATGCCCAAGTCTAGGTATTTGACTTGGATGCCTCCCTGTGTAGGACGGATTCCCAAATTGGGTAAGATGTAGGTAGCATCCTATGGTTTTATTATAGTTTAGCAGGTCTGCTTTCCAAAAGAGATCCAAGAGATGAGACCTGAGAAAGAGAGGAAGCAATCCGTAGTGAGGCGCCCAGGATAATTTTTCACTTTTTTCATTACTATTCATTCTCAGATCCAAGTTATCTTTGATTCAGAATGAGAACAGATCCAAGGTCACTGATAACTGTATTATGATGGGATAAACATCGAGGAGGTTTGGGGAGCCTGGAAGACTTCTCCAAAAGCTGAACACACCTTAGTACTAGAACAATGGACAAAACTCACAGACTAAATAATTAATATTCCCACAATTCTTACCACATGCGTGAAGCACAGGAGGCACCCAAATAACTTTATATCTCCTTTCTTCATCCATGCTCTTTGAGTCCACACATATTCTGAGACTTTCTTCAATTCTGTTATTTCTGAAGTCTGTTACTTCATGAGCAGAAATAACATATAAAAGAATCATTTTTATTTTATAATGTGTCATCTATGAATATAAGAAAGAATACTGCATATTTATAGGGTGATCGATTGATCCAATTCTTCACAGAAGAAGAAAGTCATACTTTTGAAAACTTTTTATTCTTGATGCTTTGTTGAAGAAAATGCTCATTTATGTGCATAGACTAGGACTAGAATGTTGAATAAATAAGTATCCTATATGCACTTTCTCATCATAATTCAAGCATAATTTCGGCAAATAATCTGACTTGACATTTGGAAGCTGGGAGCATAGAAAGAGGCTTTACCATCCCATCCTTTTGTGTTTCTGATGGTTATTTTGACAGTCCACTCGGTATAACTGAAGAAAGCTGTATTCAAGGGAACACCAACTTCACTCTCCATTGAACTATGGTCTTAAAAAATCAATCTCTTCACTTCCTTTGGGGAGCCATGTGACTGACTGCCTGGTCAGCAAGCTACTTTTCCTGAATCTAAGTTATTTCCTTTCCTACAGAGAAAAAAATGCTGTTATCACTTCCAACCCCTCCAGTAATGGTCTTTTTCATGTATAGTGTATGCTTTTCTTTTTTTTTTTAAGTGACTGCCTCTTCCTTTTTGCTTATGCGCTGAAAAATTGTTTATCCTAAAGAAAAATGTAAGGATATAAGCACATTTTATGTTCTGTGAAGCAATCAGCACTTGCAGAGATTTCTGATCCAAGAAACAGCTTAAAGTTCTCTAAAACATCTACTTTTGACATTTATTTCAAATATGTAAACATAAGAAAAATATGGTCTGGTTAAAGCCAGCATCACCCAAGTCCTTCCTGATTTCTTTGTCTTTTTTTAATGACTTTTTGTTTGTTTGTTTGTTTGTTTGTTTTTAGTTTTTATTCTACATAACTTTTCTCTAACATTTAATACTGGAACTACTTCTGTCTTACTTGACATTTCCCCTGCCTTGGTTTGAAGACACTGTTCCATCTTCATTTCTTCTCTTGATGACTTTTTCTCAACCGTCTTCAATAGCTCCTCTCCCACCTCTATCAGTCCTTTAACTATTCCTTCCTTAGCATCCTGCTTTTTTCCTACATATTCTCACTGGCCATTCTCACAGCCACTCACCTAGCTTCAGGTCCCATCTAACCACTGATTATTCCCACATTCAGCCTAAGAGCTCTTTTCTGAACTCCGGCCCCAATATCTCCTGGGAAACTCTTTCTAGATGTTTCACAGTCACCTCAAAATTCATGTGTTCCAACTGCACGCATTATCTTCTTCTCAGCCAGCTTTTCCTGTGTTTGCTATTCTGTGAGAGTATTTTCATACACCCAGACACCCAAGCTTAAAAAGCAGAGTCATTCTCAACTTAATTTGACTATTAAAGATTTCTTCTATCTGTTCCTCTCTTCCTTCCCCATTGTTATACACTTAGTTCATGCACTCACCAACTCTCCTCAGATTATCAGAACTGTTTCCTAGCTCATGACTGTCTTGTCTTCTCCTATATTGATGTCAGAAACTTATTATTAAAATGATATTCTGCATGCCATTCTTTTACTTTAAAACTTTTGATATAATCCCCAAACTCCTTCTGAACAGATACTACAAAGGCATTTGCTATTTAGACTCAACTGACTCTGCTAGACTCTGAGAGTGTCTTTCACCTCTCTCACCACCCCCACCCAAAGGCACATACACTAACTTCACCATAATCTTTATATCTTTGTGTCCTTGCTCATGTCCCTATTATCTCTACTTGAAAGGTTTCCCCTTATTTTCTTTTCCCCACCTAATGATTGATGTGATCCATTTTTCAAGAGCCAGCTCAAATACCATCTTTTCTTTGAAGTCTATCCGGACTTCTTTAGGCACACATTCTCTCTTCTCCTACCGCCCTAAGCCCACTGCTTTATAATTTATACCTTTATACAGTCAAGGTCATGAGTTATAAATATTACACAACAGTGGATGCTTTGAAAAGCGTGGGGGATAGCTCCTTTTCATGAGAAGAGTCTATCATCATGTCTGGCTTGTGACAGACATTTGGTTCTTACTCATTTGCTAAATAAATTGAATTAATGGGTGGTAATGAAAAAATCTTAAGCATGGCCCCACTGACTCCAAATACCTATCTTGAATGTTTATATATTTACTCTGTATTTTCTATCTTTTAAAGCAGTTTTCAATCTGTGACAAGCTATTTGTTGAGACTCCTGAGATTGGCAACTAGGACCCAAAGCGAGGACAGAGGAAGAATTTAATACCTGCACTGACAGCTACTGGAGTCAGAGCCAACATTTTGTAAGAGGTGACAGATGTGGCCGGCTACCACCAGCCTCCATCTTTCACATCATAAAACTGGGAACAAGATGGAGAGGCGGTACATCCAAGGGTTATTACAATGCAGTGTGTGTGAGATGAGAGGAAATTCCTTCCCCTTTTCATGGGGCATGGAAATGGGGGTACCCAGTCTTTCTAAAACCTCCCTGGGAGAATCATTCACAAGACTGTTGTATAATTTTGTTTCCTCATTGGGCATTTGCTGAAGAAATGGGTTTGCGATTTTACCTGTACCTCATTGGTCCAAGGGAGATCAATCTTGGATAGAGAGAGGGGCTATCGGGTGGGGAGGGGCAATGTGAACTCACTCAGTTTTATGTCCAGGATAGGAGATTCCTGTGGGTGAGGTACACACTACTTATGATGTAGCTGAGTTGATTCAACCCCCATTCCGAGTCAGCTGCCCCATGCACTCCAGCTGCAGGATGCTGTGAAATATATGGCCAGTAACAGGGGCTGAAGGGCTTTATTTAACAGGTTGAGCAGTATTTCCCAAATCATTGTGGTGCAAAGAACTCAGACCTCTAGTTCCCCCAAAAGCCATAATTTGCCCTCAGAAAGGTCATCAACAGCCAGGCTGTGGACAAAGAAACATGCCTCACTGAAAGAGAGGTAATGGCAGCAGCCTGTCAGCGTGCTACTCTCATCCTCCCTGCCCCCCTGTCAGCTCAAGGCTCCGGGAGAGTAATCCTGGAAGAGGCATACAAGGCCATGGTGTTTCTGAGATGGACTCCAACCAAGCAGAGCGCCAGCTCGTCCTTGTAGTGGGGAAAGTGCAGAAGGGCAGACGGTGAGGAAAAGATCGTGTTTGATGACTGACTGGACTGGGGCTTAACATCTGAAAGCAACTGGAAAATTATCGAGCTGCCTCGGGTGCCCTGAAGAGATCTGCTACCCAGTAGAGAACACTTGGTACAGTACAATTGGCAGGAATGCTTTAAAAATATATAAAGCTTCCAATTTCTTATTGAGTTAATACTGCTTAATAAATTAGGTACATATGTAAACCCACTTAAATTCATAGTAATTCTGCAAGGAAAGAACAAACTTCAATCCGAAACCACTATCAAGGCCAACGTTTCATTACTGATTTATCCCTGAATCATCGCAATGTTCCTAGTGAACCCTCTGGACAATAGAGCATGGTCAGTGGTCCCCACAAAGGACACACAGGGAAGCAGTCTCGTTTTGACCAAAAGTATAGTTTCAACTCATAGTATAAGAATTAAGCAAAGAGAGGGTAGGTCTTACTCAGGTTGCAGTTCAGAATGAGAGCCTCAGTATAATATATGCTGGATGATTTGGAACTTTCTGGAAACACTGTGAACACTGCTGATCAGTACATTATGAAGTATATTTCTGTAAGCCAGCCATATTTGTAAATAGCTGATATGTTTGTTCCTCTCTCAAGTGCAGGAATGCAATGTATTTCATGATACTGTAGGATGTAAAAAAACATTATTCTAAAAGAAGACATGGCTATTCTTGAACTCCTTGTGTCTAATTCTCTTTATTCTCTCAATTCTCCCACCTCTATCTATATATTCTAGATAATATTGCTTGTTTGTAGACTCTGTTCCTGCCAGTCCTCTATGAATTTCAGTCTATTTTCTAGGTAATTTCTTGCTTTCTCAGAACTTTTCCCCATAATTTGCTGAAAATCTGAGTCACTCTATTATAATAGAATCCTTTGGGCCATATAATTAGCCTTTAAGGTGACTGTATTGCCCACACACCTAGTCAGAGAAATCTCTGATTTCTAACTTCCTCCTTGAAAAATGTCTCTTCTCTTGAACTCCCTATATTCCAGCCAATCCCACATTGCCTCCCTCTTCTCCTGGACTCAGTTTCCCTGAACTACAGCATTCCCTTTCCCAGACCTTTCTGGAAGTTTACATGTAGTACTCCTGGGGGCATAGTTGACAATAACATATATAGTCATAGGGATGTATAAGAGAGACACCAATAATTGTCAAATCATAGCTCCAGAAGGTTCTACACATCTGTAGATACTAGAAGAAACCAAGTAATCAGGGTGGTGAGCATGAGAATTACCTACAATGTTAACAGTCATTTAATCTTTGACTTAACATTGATGTATTTTAACGTAGGATTTCAAAGTAACCCAACACAAAGGAGAACAGAAAATTTCTAATGATATGTGGTTACTTTGGCCTCCCTACCTCCTTCCCCCTCAGTTTTGAAATGGTCTCAAGTAATGTGGAAACCAGAGTTACTAAACACATAAGTCACCTGGGCACTATCGATGCACCTTATGTGGTAAGGAGAGGTACATTTTGGTGAGGTTGTTATAATGGCTCTTTTTTATGCCCTGGAAGTCCCACTTTAAACATCCAATTCCATCAAAGACTTTGGCATTGCAAAATACAATATGGAGATATCATTACATGGTGATGGAAGTAATCATGGAATACTGCTAGCAACTTGTACACATATCTAGGACTTTTTTTTCCTTTTGAGTTAAAATATAAGATGAAGGCTTTGCATTAAAATCAGAGATATAAAAGCTGCTGGCATCTGTAAATATTTCATTCTTTAGGTACTCCCTGGTCCTGAAAACCACATGCAGATAATGTTGACTGCATTTCAGAAATCACCTTGGTAAGAGAAGAAACCACCCATTTCTTTATCATAACAGCTCCCCCTGCTGCTTCCAAGTGAAGGCTTCATGACTGGTTGCCCTTTTCCTTTCAACTTTTGAGGGACTCTGGAAACATGGCTGGAAAACATTATCCTCAACTGAACCGTAGCCAAGAAAGTCTCAGGAGAGAATTCTTTCCTGACATAAAATTAAACCTGGCTTCAGCATATCTTAGGGGGAAAAAGGAGGAAAACTTACTGTTGATGTTTCTTGGCTTGGCTTTCTTTCTGTTCCTAAAGCAACATTATTTTAAAAATCTGTAACAAAACCTGTCATCTGCCAAGTCAGCCCAAGTCTTTCCAGCCTCTTGCAGCTCAGGTTTCTCCATCTTGCCCTGTTCTGTCGCCTTACTCCACTCAAACTTTGCAAAATTTATTCACAAACAGATGCCTTTTGAGTTACTTGCAGTAGTAGTGGTGCTCTCTCTCTCTCCCCCCCCTTCTTCCGTCCTTCCTTGCCTCCCTCTTTTCCTCCCTCCCTCCCTCCCATGGATGAGAAACTGGTGCCAAAAGTCCCACAGAGTCCCAGGCACTGTGGAACTGATGCTGTGGCAGAGCTTCTAAGCCACAGAGTGGCTTTATCTCTGCTCTATAGCTGTTGCATGACTTCAGAAGTGGCTCAGGAGCAACTGACCCCAGGCACTATTTGCAGGACCAACTGGATGCACTAATATTTCCAGCAGTGAATCTGGCAGTTGTGGGGAGGAAGCCTTTCCCTCTGTGTGCCTGCAGTAGATGGTACGATGAAGATTATTAGGTGACCTGATGCCACTTGTAAGTGTCAGGTAATTTATTCACCTAAGGGGCACATGTTAGAATTACCGAGTAAAAAAAAAAAAAAAATTGCCTTTATCAGGACACGGATTCCGCGGTGGGTGAAAGATATCTTGCACTTCAAGAAGAGACCAGACATACTTGCCAAACCAGTACTGGATTGGGGTCATGTCTTTCTCTGTGATGACCTTACTTTATGTTCCCATCAGAAAACAGCGACTTATAAACTGTTTGTCCATGGGCATGAGAGGATGACAACAAGTGAACTGACACTCCTAAGAAGTTTTTAGGGTACAGAATGATCACAGTAAGTCCTTGGGTACTCAGGGATTGGTCTCTCGCTCTGAATGTACTATCCAAATTGAAATGCATTTGTAAGATTATGGAATTTTATGTTTGGTATCATATAGTCAATCTAGACCCTATGCAGACCAGGAAACAACTTGTGACACACTTCATGTACCCTGACAGGGAGTGGCCAAGCTGGGATGCTAACACAATGAGCACTTGCCTATGTGATCTGGTTTCAGATCTGTCCCCAATTGCTGTCCTTGCTTAAGACTTATCTCTGTCCACTGGCTTACATAGGAGACTGCTTTTTGGAGGTCAAGCTATTCTCTACCTAGAACAGTCATTTTAAACGTAAACATTTTAGAACAGGAGAGTAAAGTAACATTTTACAGTGAATTGCATTTTTAGAGGGAACAGCTAGCCAGTTACCTAGCTAGTCCCTGAGAACTGGTGATTGGGAACATAGCTTGAGAAAGGTGGGTTGAAGCAGAGGGTTCAGGCCAGAAGTGAGAGTTGTCTCGGAGGGCTTATGCAGGTTGCAGGAGAGAAGACCTGGGCATCTTAGGGACAGAATGAGAGCACTGTGGGCTGGGGCTTGGTCAATGGAGATGGAAATTGTGGGGTCCTGTGAGGAGATAGATACAGGGAGGATAGTGGGCTTTGGAGATGAATTCAACGTCTTTTTCATAGTTTTCTGAAGCCAACTTGAAATTGGCCCTGCCTGCCCCAATATCCAGATACTTATAAAGTGATTTGATTGTTTTTCATCCTAACAAGAGAATTTCTTCTTCATCTGTTTGTGTAGGTCTCTGAATAAAAACTAGAGAGTTGGGTCCTGGAACAGAGGACACAGTTAATTCCAACCGTCACTACTTTAGCCTGCCTGTCACCATCTCTTGCTTGGACCAGGGAAGTATTATTCTTCTCTTCATTCCTTATTCCTGATTTATCTACATACCCCCCAAACAACCCTGATGAGTCACTGGCCTACTAAAAATTATTAAATGTTTATATTTGGTCAACTGAATAATTTCTTATGTGGGGTAGGCTGATTTGTTGTTACAAACTAGCTAACCCTTATTCTTGTGAGAGGATTAGGTGTCCCTATCCATTGCAATGTGCCACCTGTGTTGGAGCGGTATTCTTTGCCCTACTGATGTCAGTCTTGGTCATATGACTTGTTTTGGCCAATGGAATATGAGCAGACGTGACATTTGTCTTTTCTCTGGCAGAAGCTTCAAAAGGCGTTGTATGTTTCTGCCAGTCATTTTCCTTGGGAAAGCATGTTTCCCAAATGGGGAAGCTCCTTCAGCTTAAGTCAAAGCATAAGATGAGAAGAAACATGGAGTAAAGCCATAGCAGCTAATACACAGCTACCAACATGTGACACAAATAAGAAATAAATGTCTGTTGCTGTAAGCCACTGAGAGTTGAGGTTTGCTTGTTACAATAGCAAAATTGACTAATATAAATCCCTCTCCACAGCTTAGCCCCAATCTACTTTTCTAGACTTGTGTGGCATTACAACTGTACATCACCCTACAGTTCAGCTGATCTGGAAGCATCTCCATTCCCTAGCCTCTTCGCTCTGCTTGTATTATTCTCCTAGCTCACACTGCCTGCCTCGGTCTTAAGCACACCTCACTTTAGAGAGTCTTCCAGCTAGCTCAGAATCCATCTCACACATGAAGTCTCTCTAAATGTCTCGGTTTGAAATCATTTTTCTTTTTGGAATTCCCACAAGCATTCCACTATGCTACTTAGCACTCTATTTGTTAATAATAAAAAGTGCTATTTATTCAGCATGTACTGCATACCAGATGATGGTTTTTACCAACTGTGTTAGATTGTATACACTAAGATAGGATAAAATGAGAAAGATTTACTGTGGGTGAAAAATCTGTGAAGGATGAAAGGGGAGGGAGTAGCGGCAGAAGCCATCCTACTACTATGATGGTCTAACACCCGTGGAAGGAGAGGGAGGAAGGAGGATCAGGTAGGAAGAGTCCCAAGCTGCAGTGCAATTCCAAGAAATGTTCTGCCAAGCCAGTGGAAGTCTTCAAGCTAAAGTCATCTTTTTTGGGCGTCCCATATCTCACAGGAATGATCTGAATTGGTACCCCTACCACACTGTGTCATTGGCTGGGAGTAGCCCTATGGAAATATGGTGGTGGATCCAAAAAGACAGTAACTGAGGTTGTTAAGAAAGTATGCTTCCATGGCATGAAATCTGAGCAGTTCTTTCTCACGGTCACCCATCAACATGAGTCTGTTCAATTTTCATAAAAATCTTACGAGGTCCGGACTACTATCATTCCTGCTTTAAAGTAAGGAAACTAAGATCTAGAGAGATAAAGTTACCATCACTCAGTTAAAAATGGGATGAAGGCTCAGTTTGTCCTTGAAACTACCAATGTGACTTTAACTCCTGACATTTATTAAGCATGTCAATGAGTAAATATACCTTGGTGTTGCCTGTGAGAAGTTGAAAATCTGTTTTTTATCGGACCCATAGTCCTCCCTCCAGTGTTCATACAAGCTCTTTCCCCATCTGTGGGTCAAGGAATAAAACTGTACATTTTTTCCAGACGATTACTATTTACTGCTCTGATAAAATATTCAGAAATATTTTATGAATAAAACAGCTCATTAGAATTGCTTCCTAAAACCCCAAGGAAACAAGGATCTCATACGTTTTTTCCTGTAATTCTTGAGCCATCATTCCAGTTCTATTTCCTGCTGCCTCGAATAGATGATGTGTTGTTACATTTTGCCTATTCTTTTGTCTTATGAACCCATATCTCTTTTTCTCCTTAGAGATTAATATTTGTCTTTCTTGTTATGTGACTGTTTCCCATTAGTGAGAAGTTGTGAATGGTCTTGCTGAGAGAAGCAAATAAGAACAGACTCAGACAGACTGTTAATATTTTGAAAGGAGGTAAATGAGTCTCCCCCATCCCCCAAAAAAATAAAGAAAAGGAAACAGGACTTTTAGGGTGAGGGTATATAAACCATTGCCTCCTATAAGCCAAGCTCTTTTCCCTTATTTTCTCTTTGGGCCCGCTTTGAAAAACAATGAAAAACAAACTATATTATATATATATATATGGAAGGTTTTTGTTTTGTTTTTCCTGTATCTATGTATCTATCTATCTATATAGATATATGGTATAAATACTCAAAATAGACGTTTTTCTGTTGCAGTGGATGGGGTTATGTAGAATGATGGCATGTGGTGAGATCCAAAGAACTCTGAGGGTGAATACTACCTACAAGAACCTTCTGCAAGGAAAAACTAAAAGACACAAAACAAGCAACTGTATAACCAACCTCTCAACACCTCCATACTTCCTTCCACGTGTCACTGTTCCCTTGACTACCGTGTGTGGGATTTCACTTTTTAGCTTAAGGTCAAGACCTGCCTGGGGCATTGCCATGAGGCTGGAATCAACTATCTTATAAGAACTTTTAACTGGTGCAATAAACAAGCCTGGATAATGAGCCTATAATTAAAGGCATTTTCCCCTCCACTGCCACTTTAAGATTAAATCATTGGGGAAGATTATTTTTTTCTGCCTTAGGAAGAAAACTGTCAGGCACTATGACATTGCTGGTCATTCTTATTTTATAAAAAGAGATCCAAAAGAGCTTAAGTTACAAAGCAGAGTCTTTTTTTCAGAAATCAGGATCTTCAGTCGTAATACGTTAATTAATACTACAATTTGCTTTCAAAAATCAGACTTGTTCTCCATTTGCCAGGGCTGGCATGGGACAAATCTGTCTTTGGCAAAAGGGGTGTGATGGACTTCTTGCTTTCTTGCCAACATTTTCTGCCATGCAGTAGCTGTTGTTTCTAACTCTAGGGGTCCAGAACAGAGAGGAAAGACAGAAAAAGGGGAAAGGAAACATAGCTGATTAACTGTCATGCCTGTAAGCTGGCTTCTTGCTCTCAGAGCCTCACCTGCATTCTTCTAGGACTCCCAAAGGCTTGGCCTCTGGGACAATGTCAGAGAACAATTCACCTCACCTTTGGACTATTGCTCTGGTCACCCCTCAGACTCTGAATTTCTGGTCTTACAGTTTACACAGATTTTCTCAGTGCAGATCTTCGTGTCCTCTAGCAGAAGTGCTTTTTGGCACGTCTTTGGGAACATGCATGTAAAGGCCCTGGGCTGGCATTCCTTCTATGGAGTCTCCACCTGGCAGTAGGCATTACACATCTTGACTTGCAGTAGGAGGGAACAAAGTTATTTTCTAGCTGCAGCTTCCTTTGTTCCCACAGAACACCAGAGTGCTCTGGCATGTGTGAAAGGAGCTTCTCAAACTCAGGCAACAAAAACAGGTTCTCTAAGTGGTCCCATTTGAAACCTCTCCCTAGACTCATAGTGAGGAGCTGGGTCACATGTTCCCTCTTCCCCAGGGGGTAGAGGGTAGAAGTCACAGTACAACTTTCTCTACCTAGAGATTTCTCTTAAACCTTGCTTTGAATTTCCCGTTTGGGGAATCTTTATACCCTTGAAATTGCTGAGGGGCTGAAAGTCATGTACTGGTTCTAAGATATTTCCTTTGAACTTCGCAACTTGATTGTAGGCCACTCCATTGACTTCATATCTGACGCTGTTCACAGGGCATTTCAACTGAATCTCCCATTTAATATTATTTATCCTCTCCTTGCAATGTTCTGCCTGCCCCTTTTGGAATCTTCTGTGGAAATTTCCATATTCTTTACTGCAGACTCTACCAAGTACCTAAAATGTGTCACTTCCCTGGGGCTCAGCCTCCTTTCGTCCTCCTTATCCCTTTTTGACCTTGACATGCCCCAGTCCTTCCTACCCCTCCATCACCCCGCCCCCATCATATCTGAGGTTTGGGGTTTCCATTGTTAGAGACCTGCTCTTTGTTAAGCCCACTGCAGTGAGTCCTGTGAATGCTTAACCATTGTGTTCTTACTCCACATGCACGGGAGCATTTTCATATATTGCCATGGACAGTGACACCTGGACTCAATAGTTTTCTAAATGTGTGGATTATTTGTTGTTCATCTTCTTGTTTTTACTTTTTAGCGAAACCCATTTTATGCACTAAATATTTCAACCCATTTGTTAGTCAATGTTTCAAACAAATAAAAATAAATAAATGGGGATAAATCTAGAATTTGGTCCCAGAGACCACCCATACAGTTTTCTCCAAGCCCCATAGGTACCGATAAAGAATCCTGGGGCTCTGACAAACATACTTTGAAAATCTCTACTCTAAAACCAAAAGTGACTTTTAAAACAAGAACAAAGCATGGAGAATTGATTTCAGGAAAGGATGTGCGCCCACAATTCTTCAAAAGTCACACCATATGGGTTACTGCCTCCCCTATATGAAAACTAGCAACTACGATTGGCCACAGCCCCGATTCCCTGATTCTGACACAATCAGCTCTAAATGCCACCTCTTGGTGAGACCTCAGTGAGCCTTGGACTTTAGTTTATTTATTTCTCTAAAGCCTAAGATTCTAGAATGGAATCCCTATGAAGAAGCTCATAAAGGCAGGGGCCTCTTTTCTTTAAAAACAACAAAACAAAAACAAACAGCTCAAAACACTTTATTCTGTGGATTATGATGTTTAAGGCATTTTAATGCCATTCCTTAAATCCCTAAACCATATGAACTGCTGAGACTTTAACAGACTAATTGCACTTCTGGCCTTTTGAACCCGGACTTGTAGCCACTATGTTATTGCTTTGAGTTTTTAAAAGAAGAGCCAAAATGTAGCTTTACCCTTTCCACATTGATTGTTGCCTATAAATGTACTAACACTCTGTGATATTGACATCATCTGGCCAATATCAAGGAATGGACTCTTTTAACTGTGCCAACCCCCAGCCTAGTGGGTGTTTAAACATTCTCATATTCAGGTTTACTGGTCAGGCACGTGGAGAAACTGGCAGGATGGCTTTACCTCTTTTTGAGTGAGAAGAAAGATGCATGATGAGTAAAGAGAAAAAGATTCAGAAGTAACACTAGAAAAAGAAAATACAGTTGACCCTTGAACAATGTGGGGGTTAGGGTGCTCACATCCCATGCAATCAAAAATCCACATGTAACATTTGACTCCCCCAAAACTTAACTACTAACAGCCTACTGTTGACTGCAAAGCCTTACAGATAACATAAACAGTCAATTCATGCAATTTTGTATGTTGTGTATATTATACACCGTATTCTTACAATAAAGTAAGCTAGAGAAAACATTAAAAGAATCATAGGAAGTGAAATTACATTTACAGTATTTACTGAAAAAATCCACGTATGACTGGATCCATGCAGTTCAAACCCGTGTTGTGCGAGGGTCCACTGTAGTCTCTTTTCTCCTACACAATCACAGCTTGTGTCTGTGATAATAGGACCCTAACGACTCCACTGCAGTAAATACAGCATGCTAGCACAATCCTGACAGGCCACACACTAGGCAGGATTAGAGTCTGAAAGTCCAGGGCCCACACAAATCTTGGACTGATTATTTTGCAGTGCCTGCACTGTATCCCCGGGAGCGAGGAAATCCAGAGCTGTGTGTGGGACAAGCACGAGGCTTGTGGGTGAATCTGGTGTGCTTTCCCTACAGCCTGAGGATCTGTGTTTGCTGCGCAGCCCAAAGAAAGCTGCGATTCTAAGAGCAGTACTGCAGGAATGACAAATAATCAGTGCAAGCAATGAAGAAGCTCTCAGGAGGGACGGACCTACTCTGATTAACCTCCTTTGAGCATCTGAAGTGGCACAGAAACTCTATTAGAATTGGAGAAAACTGTTGAAAATAATGACTACCTTTAGAAAGTAACCATTTTTACTTAAAACTTATTTCAAAAGAAAGTTGGACTGGAGAACTGATACCTAATGATTATCATCTAGTAATTAATATCCTCAAGCCAGAAAGGGAAGACTCAAAGCTATGTCAACAAGAATGGCAGCCTACCTCCTCCATGAACACCCTCAGACCACTCTGGCTCTCTCTCTCTCTCTCTCTCTCTCTCTCTCTCTCTCTCTCTCTCTCTCTCTTCCTCGTCTTCAAATAGCACGCATAAAATTGTTGCAGGATAATTTGTTAGCTTGGAAGTTAAATCTCCCCTCTACATTGCTCTGGAGACAAACCATTGATGTCATTCAAAAGACATCCATAGATAGACAGACCTAGATAGGGAATGATAGATAGGTAAATGACAGGTAGGTAGATAATTTTAACTATTCTCTCTTAAAAGATTGGATTACGCTAAGGAGAAGACTAACCCACAATCCAAACCAGATGGGTCTAGGTGTGCAGTGGGATATACACTTGGGATAGAACATTGGTATTTATAAAACTGGGAGAAGCATAGAAAATGTTTGGACAGGAGGGGACCTGGGAGACAGGAGAGGACCTGGGAGACAGGAGAGCAGAATTATCCGAATGGAGCTCAGGCAGCACAGGTGGAGGAGGAAGTGCTGAAAGCCTTGGCAGGTAGAGTAAACCAGAAGGAACTTTGAAAAAAAATTACTACGAAATTATTAATTTGTTTGCCATGGCTATGTTGGCATCTCTCTCCTTGTGTGTTGCCTTTGTGTTTTTCATGAAAGTCAAATTGCTCACTGAGGCTTTTCTGTGAAAGGTCTTTCCTTTGGAAATTCTTATCAGAAAGTAAGGCTCTCTTTATCTCTAAAATGGTGATAATAATGGGGTTAGAATAAACATCAAAAGAGCTAATACTTACTAAATGCTGGCATATAATAAGCGATTATGTTAAAATCATTTTAATACGTTGTGAATTGATATATTCATAACTTCATAACTGTTTATAATTTTGAAATTACTATTGATTAGAATTGCTTTGCATCGCAATATAGTGAAATGGCTGCATACAGGCTTTGGGGTCAGACAACCCTGGGTTAAATCCTGACTCTGCCCCTTTTTGTGTGCATTCAGGCAAATGACCTCTCTTTTTTTATTTGTAAAATGGGGACGGTACCTATGATGTAGTGACATGGTGCAGCGGGGCGGGGGCTAATAAGACATCTTAAAGGTGGATTACTCAGGGAAAGGAAAAAGACGACATGCTCAAATGGGGTGATGTAAAGAGGGCTTAAGAAAGGGCCAATTTACAAAATCGTGAGTAGGCTTTAGGGGAAGCAGCACAATGGTTAGTACTGTGTCCTTAGGCTGGTAATAGAGCTGTACTCCACTCCCCTTCCCCAGCCCGCTATCTGGAAGGGATGAGTGGAGAGGATGAGGACGGGAATCTGGAAAGATAGCTGTGTGGAACAGAGGAGAAGAGAGTCATCTGATGTGATCCATACTGATCAGTATCTCTAGGCACAGAGCACGGATGGGGGGCAGGATGGAGAGTGGACATGGAAAGTCTCCAGCATAAGAATGAAGCAAAATGCTTGGCATAGTAACACTCAATATGTCATTGCTGCTGCTATGCCAAGAATATTATATATAGTGTTTATGATCTTTGATCTATAGGTTTTTCTTCTGTACCCCAAGAAATCGAAAGACTATCTGGTTTTATATGCCTAGTGGAATCAATGTGATTAAAAACTTGGTTCTTGGGGCCGGCCCGGTGGCTCAGGAAGTTAGAGCTCCATGCTCCTAATTCCGAAGGCTGCTGGTTCGATTCCCACATGGGCCAGTGGGCTCTCAACCACAAGGCTGCCAGTTTGATTCCTCGACTCCCGCAAGGGACGGTGGGCAGCACCCCCTGCAACTAAGATTGAACTAGGCACCTTGAGCTGAGCTGCCTCCCGGATGGCTCAGTTGGTTGCAGTGCATGCTCTCAACCACAAGGTTGCCAGTTCGACTTCCGCAAAGGATGGTGGGCTGTGCCCCCTGCAACTAGCAACGGCAACTGGACCTGGAGCTAAGCTGCGCCCTCCACCACTAGGATAACAACTTGAAGCTGAAAGGCACCCTCCGCAACTAAGATTGAAAGGACAACAACTTGACTTGGAAAAACAAACAAACAAACAAAAAAACTTGGTTCTTGCCAATTTACCATGGTTCATTAGAGTCTTCTTATAAGAAGGTCATTCTCAGGAGGCAAGAGCAGTGTTTGCAGATCCCGTGCTGAACCATCTCTTTCAGGACAAGAGTATGAATATCCTACATGATGAAGAACTTCACTGGCTATGATTAAAGTACCCTGGCTTGCTATCTTTCCAGCCATGCTACCTGAGTCAAAGTATGATATCTCTTTGAATCTCATATGTATATAAAAAATGGTCTTCTAAACATTGACATATCCTAAGACTCAGTCTCCTGCCCCTTTCCCTGTCCAATCTCAATTCTTGAGTGATCTCATTTTTATGGATTTAAGTAACATTTATGAGCAGATGATACCAAGCCCACACTCCACGCTGAACACCACATTAGCATATCCAACTGCTAGCTCTTATCTTCGTTCGGATGTTATATTAAAAAAGCATGTTAAATTTAATTTGTATTAAACTACACTCTTGATTCTCCCTTCTCTATGTGCCTGCCCCTCTCCCACAAAACAAACAAACAAACAACAACAACAAAACAAGACAAAAAATCCATGCTCCTATCTAGTCATTCCATCTTATCTAACGGATTTATCTTTCTAGATGCTTAGGTTTAAACCTCACATTCTTCCTTCACTGCTCTCTTTCTCTCATACCTCACATGCTCTCCATAGCCCTGGTCTGAGCCACAACCACCTCTTAGACTAATCCAGATTAACAGCCTCTAACTGGTCTTCCTACGTCCAGTTTTCTCTTCTCCACACCACTGTCATATTCTCCACGTGGATGGCATTTGTAAATGCAAGTCCTATCATGCCACTTCTCTGCTCAAAACAGTAAATTGCTTCTCAACTCACTCCAAGTAAAAGTCAAAGTCTTGCCACGCGCTGTGAAGTCCGTATATGAGCTGTGTCCTCACTGCTGCACACAACTATCTGACCTCCTCTCTTACTTCTCTATCCCCTTAATTACTCTGTTTAAGCCATATTGGGCTTCCTTACTGGTCCATGAATATGCTAAGTATTGTCCCACTGCAGGCAGGTTGTTTGCATTTGATGTCTCCTCCTGCTGGTACTCTCTTCTCTTTCCCCACATATCTTGACTAATCCTATAATTCCATCAGGTTCTGCTCAAGTTTTCTAGCTCATAAAGCCTTCCCTGATCGTGCATATGAAATAACATACTTACTTCACTCTCAATTTTACTTCCCTGCTTAATTTTTCTTCACGGTAGTTTTATCATGTATGTTCATGTATATATTGACTCATTTCATTGTCTGTGCTTAATCTCCTCCCTCTAGAACACAGGCTCCAGGGACTATGACTGTTACAGTCACTGCCACAGCTGGGACAATGAATGAATGAATTAGCTCATCACTTAGAGTTGGTACTAGGATAGTTAACAGTTGATGGTTCCCTGAGATGAAAGTCCTGAAAGGATTTTTAAAATATAAAATATGTATGATCTGGGATTCTAGACTAGACTGTTAACTACTTACTTATTTTAGGTTCTATTGCCAATAAAAGTGCTAGAAAATAATGTAACCTCAAGTTGTTTTTGGTATTATAGGAAATATATGTTCATACCTAAATATCTTTTCCACATGTAAGTTTTAAGAGACAAACATTAAGACCACAAAGATTTCAATGAAATAACATTTGTGAAATTGTCTGTCATGGGTCCCAGAACACGGAGGCGTCTTAGTGATGTTTGTTTTCTTCCTGCTATGGTTTTGGAGTTAGAGGAACTTCTGGTTCCTGGACTTGGGGTTAGAGCATGCATTTTTAAAAACCTCTTAAAATATGTACTTCATTTACACAGCTCTTCCAATTCCATTCAACAGAAGCCACGTGGGTGGTATGCAAAACCAAGAACACTGACATGAAGACATAGTGTGGATAATTTCTGCAGATTTTGCAAGTGTTCTCTATTTTATCTTTAAATGATCAATTCCTAAGTGTATACCCTCAAAAGACAGAGTATCTTCCAAAGGCATAGAGTGGTATTTCCCAAACTGTGCTCCAAAGCAATGCAAGCATCCACAAGATATTAATTGAAGTTCCTCAAGGGAAATATTTTATGGTTAAGAAAATATGGAGACGACTGGGTCAAATAAGACTAAATAGATTCCAAATTACAAGTCTTTTTCTTGCCTTTTATATAATAACCTGTGTCGTGGGTCTTTTGGAGAAAAGTCAGACATGTAGAATTTTCCAAACGTACTTTATCATAGAGCTCATCTTTAAGTTCGACTAAACAGACATTGGAATACCCAGTATAGTTTTAAAAAAATTAATTTTCATATAATCTTCTAAGTTGGCAGGAGAGCTATTACCCCATTTTGCAGGTAAGAGAAATGAAGCTCTCAGCATAATAACTGGCCTTCTGCATGGCTCATAAAAATGTAAAATGAACTAACACTAAGGTCTTTTGTCTAGAATTTTAATTTTTGTTCCATTGCCCCAAATTGCTATCTATATTATTTTCCTAGGGCTGCTGTAACAAATTACCACATAATGTGTTGCTTAAACAACAGATTTTTCTCTCTCACAGTTCTGGAGGCTCTGAGGGAGAATCTGTTTCATGTCTCCTTCCTAGCTTCTGGTGGTTGGTTGCCAGCAGTTCTTGGAGTTCCTTGGCTTGTGGCCATATCACTCCAATTTCTGCCTCCTTCTTCACAGGAGTTTCTTCCCCCAGGGTGAGTCTCTGTGTCTATCCTTTGAGAGCACTAGTCATTGGATTTTCTAGTATATTCTCCTACAGAGAGGCTTGAAGCCCTTGTTTTTTCTAGGCTGGAATCTAATCTTTATTTTATAACCCAAAGTGGAGTCCACATCTTTCATCTGAGTAATTTGTTTGAATGTTTGTCAGCTTATTTGTTTTTCCTTATTTGAATTTACTAGAATTCCATGCAGTATTCTAGGTACAATGTACCCATTTGACACAAAGAGGTTGTGAAAATAATTTTCAAATGATTCTCAGGATTCCCATGGCTTTTAGGTCATGTCAGCCTTGTGGGACATTCTTGATGAAGCTATTGGAAAGAAGTGTTTTGTCATTTTGAGATTGCTTAGTTGGTAAAGTTTAAGTCTAGAGCTGCTGGCAGCTGTCTTTGTCACTTCTGGGGAGAAGCCTCCTGAGCATCCAGCCAACATCAAGGAGGGAAGAGGAAGGAAGAAAGAAAGGATAGAAGAGGAGGTCAGAGGGTGAAGGAGAAGGGAAGGAGAGACGTAAGAGACAGAATCCAACCGAGGTCCTGGATCCAGCCATTTCTGAACTTCCTTATTATAAAAGCTAAGAAAATCTCCTTCTCATTTAAGATAAATTGAGGTAGTTTTCTATCCTTTGCCTGACGCTGTCCAGACAGATACAATATGGAATTCTTTAATTCCATTTCTAGTCTGCTAGAAGTGAGGAAAGTGGAGGTAAGAGCGTGTACCTGCTTTGGGTCAGGCTGTGTTAGGTACGTGATATGCCAAGTCATTTAAGCGTTATAACAACTCTGTCAGTGAGGCATTGCTAACCCAGAAATCAAAACTTCAAAGCATTAAGATAGTATATTTCTTTAAATTGTAAGAATAAAGTTTGAAATGAAATGAATATATCTATATCTATATATAGATATATTTAGATATATAGATATATTTACATATATCTATATATATTTACATATATCTATATATCTATAGATATATAGAAACATATATATTAAAACATATATATATAGAAACCTGTAGATATATAGAAACATATATATAGATATATATCTATACGTCTGTGTGTATATATGTACGTATATATACACACATGAGTATATATATACATACTTGTATACATTTCTCTATATACACATATCTGTATACATGTACATAGGTGTTTGTTAGCATGAAACAAACAAAGCTGAACTGTTAGTGGTGAAGACACTTCAGTTGCGTATTTGGAATCAGTGTGAAGGTTCCCGAGGTTGTCAACTCACTTGTCCCAGGAAAGTCAGCTTTCAGATGAAACCCTGAATTGCACATATAAATACTGAGAAAAACATTTTGATTGCACCACACAGACAAGTAGTGCAAAGAAAGAGAGACGAGATGTTCTAAATTACTGGAAATCAAGTGGAGGAAGGAATGTAACAGTAGGAGAGCAGGAACAAAGCCTCCATCGTCATGTTTAGTGCTTTGTGGGAAATGAGTGAGGCTTTTAAAGGAACCGTCTCCCATTTAATGCTGCATGGGTTCCTGAGATGGCCCTAACTGCTTTATGTCAAAATTAAGTAGAGTGACCCTACTGCGGGAACTAATACAGTAGGTATCTATATTCAGTTTCTTACCTTTGCTACGATAACCTAATTAGGTCACCACCATTCTCACATAATCACATGCCTTGAATCTTTTAGTGACTCAACATTACCCATAGAATAAAACTTCAAATCTCCAAACCTTGGAGAATACATTCTACCAAAGGCTCCGTCTCATCAGATCTGATGCTTGTCTGCCTGGCCTGCCCCATTTCGTCACCTGTGGCTTACACTCAGCGAAACCATCCAGCTACACAAACACATCATGCTAAGCTGTGCTGTCCAGCCTTTGCACATGTGTCCCTTCTGCCTGGTGCCCTTTCCCAGGCTTATTTGGCTGGCAAACAGCTCATTCGTTTTCTTAATCTCCTGTAGGTATCTCCTTGATGAGGTGCCTAAACCCAAAGTTAATCACCTTGTTTTCTGTGCTCCTTACAGCTTTGCATCTGTAACATAACATATACATTTTTTTCTTTTTTTCTTTTTTTTTTTGGCTATCTGAGATAGTTACAATAACACTTCTATATTTATATACATATATCTGGTGATGTTGCTTTGGGAAATAGTCAACTATAGTGAATATAGCCATAGGCTTTGAGGTCCAACTAATTGAATTTAAATACTAATTCTACCTCTATTACTGGCGAGACGTTGGATACTTATCATCCCTGGGCTCAGTCTTCTCATCTAGAAAGTGGGGATGGGAATATTAGCACTCCATAAGATGACTGTGAAGATTGAGATAATCTATGTCAAGTGACTGTTGCAAGTACCTTCTCCACAAATAGTGTATTATTTTATCTATTAACCTACGGAAGAAGGATCCTCATTGTAGGGATCGGCCAAAGTTATGCCCAGAGCATCATTAGGACTTTCTCAGGACACTGCATACCGTCTGCTCTGTTTTCCTCTTGCTTAGAACCCTGTGCCCACACAGCTGACTAGGAAAAAGAACATTATTCCTGCCAATTACCCAAGAAGGCACCTATGTCTTACTGTTTCCAGAATCCTCCAAAGCTTCCAGCCAGATTGTCAGTGCCTGGCACTGCTGATGTGGGGGCATAAACAGCCCCAAATTCCATGACATACTTTATCTCCTGAACCTTAAAGTTTTGCCTTTTTACGTCTCTGTTGAGTAGGTGTAGCTGGTTTTGACCCTGTTCCAATAATCTTCCTTGGCATGAATGAATGGAACACAGTTCTGGCAGGTTCCAGTGCTCTTCCTATAATTTAAGGATCTCAAATATTAGCCCAGTCCCTCCTCTACTCCTCAAGAAAAGGCCCATCAATGGACAACCACACAGTAGGAGCTCTTGAGGCAGCAGTGTGTCTTCCTAGCCCAGCCAGCCACAGATGCTCATTTAAGCCAGCCATGTTGTTGTGGCGTCTTAACCAGTGTCGTTACCAGAGAATGTGGTTTCATGTCCTGGGTCAGTCCAGAGTGCAGTCCACTGTGAAAGAGACATGGTCAACCTTCGTGCTGGTGAAGCCTGGTCAATCAGAGGTACACCAGGGAGGGAGTCACGTCTGCCTGTAGGTCCATGCGTGTCTCACAGGTTGCTTCTTTTACACGATCAAATGCCATTTGTTTGGTTAGATAACCCAAAGCACACTTTCATTAATCTGAATCATTGTATCTTTCTTCTACAGTAAAAGATACATTTAAGTTCTCTGGGTTTCTCTTCAGTGTTGGATGAAGGAAATTTTTACCAGGAAGAAGAGTTCCCCTTCGATTCATTCTTCTATCTTCCTCCAAGGGCAGTGTTAAAGATGAACCAACAACATGCTAGACTGAGCAAAGAAAATGTGAATTTTGACTTTTACCATTGAATAGTGGTTACAGAGAGCAGTTTCATCTAATCTATTAGCATCTATAAAAATACTTTTAGGCATTTATTTTTAGAGAACATAACCTGCTCATTTCAGTGGAACAAGATGAACAGCCAAGGTCAATAAAGCATGGCAAATATGTTTTCCAGCCCATCATGGAGGTAGGATTGGGATGACTATTTTTTTTTTTTTAATGGCATTTAACAAATAGCATCTGAGTTTAATTTTAAGTCAAAACCTCAGATAAACTCTTGGCAGAAGAAATATATATATATATATATGCACAATTCACAATCCCCCCCCTTGATGTCTATTTTTTTCAGTTTTTGAAATAAACATTTCACTTTGTTAATGCTGTGAGGTACGTGGTTGGGAAATTCTCTCCCTCACCCATAGAAACAATTTTCCCCCCACCTCTTTTAATGGAGGTAGATCTTTCCCAAAGTTAAAAAGCAGTCAAAATTCAGAAGTGGAAGTCTGAGCCACCCGATGGAATTCTCACTTGCTTTTCTCAGGCAGTTGAAATGTATCACGTGCCCCATCTAGAGTTATGACTTGGAATTGTCTGTAAAGTTGATCTAATGTGAATTCTGGGAGCAGAAGGTATTTATTGATTTTCAAATTTAAACTGAACACTATGATAAGGGGAGTGGAGATAAGAAACGATTAAAAGATAAAGTATCTATTCCCAAAGAATTTATAATGTATGGGAAATAAGTAAAACTAACAATCAAAACAAAACCCCACTATGGTAGTTTCCCAGGGATTCCGAGAAGATGATAGTCTCAGTCCAGGTGCTTGACCCCTGTCTCCTCCCAAGGTCCCCAGTGGGCCTTTGAGGAGATGGTTTGTATAAATTTTGGGTAAGGGGAGGGAGGTAAATAGTAGCCAACTGGAGGGTCAGGAAGGGGAGTGGGTCCCATCTGCCAAGCAAAGATTAAGTGTTCCTGGAGACAGTGCAGGGTCAGCCATGTGATTTCCTTGCAAGCCCCTGGGACAGAGGAGCTGAAAAACCTCAGCCCTGAGAAGAGACTGACACTTTTGGAGGAGCCTGGGGCAAAATCCAATAATACTGCAAATTCTTGAGGTTGGCCAGCTGCGCAGGCCTGTCACCTGAGTGAACCTCGAAGAGGCTGTCACAGTGCACAGTGGTCTAGAACAGTCCTTGTGAGCCAAACTGTTCCTCTCAGATGCTAACTTCCTTTGTCTCAAGATCTAGGAGAAGCCCAGGCATCTGGTGGTTTGTCTTCCTAGTCACTAATTCCAGGATCACAGTTGATTGGCCTGTTGTCACCAGCCTTCTGGGATAGTAAATTATATTTTCTTTTCCTGTCTGCCAACTTACACTTGACAAGGAAACAGACCTCTCAGCTTTAAGGAATCTCTCTCCTAATAATATGCTGAACTGCTTGTAGGTTTGCAAAGATGGTGATAAAATTGGAGAGATTGTGTGGAATACTAAACCAAAAAAAAAAAAAAAAAAAAAAGGAACATACAAGTATATTGCAGGCAAACATAGTCAAAGACTGAGAAAAAATGTATTGATATTTATGAGACTATGCTAGAAGCATATTAGGGCATATTCTCTGTGTGGGATGCATGTTTCTGTACGATACTTGAAATGGGTGGTCCAGATCTCTTGGATTTTGTCCTGGCAAATCTTGTTTGCTGCTACCTCTGCTTCAAACTGTTGGCATGCCCCTCCCTTCTCTGCTTCCTGGGCCTGCTGCTGGTAGGATATTTGCCTCTGTAGTTGCCTCCTGTACTTTCAGGCTAAATCTCAGTATCTTGCCAAATTCTCCTACTCCATGTTAAGTTATTTAAGACCTTCATTTATGTGATCCTTTTCCATAGCACATTCTTCCTTTTCTTTCTATCTTTTTGAATTTGGAATTTTCTTGTCCAGAGGACCTCATTCACAAGTTGTTTCCTTGCTTCCTTTTCAAGTCTCAGCCCCCAGTCCTTCTCAGCTAACTTCTTTTCCTTCTCTTCCTCTATTATGTTGTCCAATTCTTTCCCCAAGTTTTCTCTTCCTCACATGCTGGTTGACACATATTCATAAAATATCTTGTTTCCTTCCCATGTCTTCTCTTTTCTTGCTTCTTTTCTTATCAGCCACTTCCTGTAACTGTTGAAGGGCCTTCTACATGAACTTCATGTTCAAGTTCTGCTCTGTTCTGTCTTCCTGCTGAATACGGTCTGCCTTCTCTCAGTGAGCTTTTTGCTAAAGGTGCTAATTTCCAGCTTTGTCTTCTGTTCCTTTAGTGTATCCTGTTCGTTTTCAAGTTTGACCTTGTATTGTTCTTTTCCATAAGGTTCACCTTGTGCTTTGATGTTGATGACGTGGGTATCCAACCCCAGGAATGTGTTCTCCACCAGCAATTCCTGTCTTCACACTTCTTGGCTTTTCTTGACCAATTGGTCTCCCTCCCAGAGTTCTGAGAACATCTCCGTTTTCACGGTTTCTGCCCCTTCAGCTCCTCACTAACTGTGCTGTCTGCTCTTCACACACGTCCTGATCGATACAAAGCAGCTCAACATAAAACTCTTCACAGCATTCCCTGAATTGTCTAGCTTTTCAGCCCCAAAATTCTGTCTCTATTTTTCTTTCTCCACTTTTAATAATCTGGCTTTCCCTCTCATTCTGTCTTCTTTTTCTCCTCAATTATTATTATTATTTTTATTTTACTGCTAAAAGTTTACATGGCTTATTTTATCTTTTCTCAGTGTTGATCGAATACTGCAACGTTAATAAGTATTGGTAGGCTGAAAGAGAACCATCCCTATAAATAGTTAGAACAGATGGTCCTATCAAGCTGGATTCTGGATTCAGTGTCAGAAATGGAGACAACAAAAACAAAAGTAAATGTGAAAAATGAAGAGTGTGAAAAAACAGTATAGATGCTGAATATTGAGTAAGCAATAACATAAAATATTAGCTTAAGGAATCATTCCAGAATACAGAAGACAAAAAAAAAAAAAAAAAAGAAAGAAACGGAAATTAGGAATAATAAGAGACATGTAGGATAAACTCATAAAATCAATTATTCCAAATAATAAGAGGGAGAGAAAGAAAAAGAGAAATAACAAAAGTAAAAGAATTAATAGAAAAATATCCCCATGACTTGGATAAAGACTTGAGTTTTTAGATGATAAAGACCCTCTGAGTGCTGGAAGAATTTAATGAAAAAACAAACAAACAAATAAAACAACCAACCAATGCTGGCCACATCCTAGGGCAAATAATGAACCTGTAGGATTAGGAACACTACTTATTAAGCTTTCAGACAGTAAAACAGATTTATAAAGAAAAGAGTGATAAAACTGCTGGTCTTCTAACCTGCAGCAGGTAAGATGGAAGACAGTGAAATAACAATGTGAACTTTTGAGTGAAGAGTGCTGTGATCATAGAATCCTGTTCTCAAGACATTGTTTATAAATTGAGATGGGTGTGTCTGGCATGTTTAGACATACAAGGACTTAATAAGTAAACTGTTTATGTATCCTCTTTGGGACTGTAACTGTAAAAATTTCAACAAAAATTGATTTGCAGTATTGGTTTTAAGTTGGGAAAGGATAAAATACTCCAGGAAGAGAGATGTGTGAAGAATCGTGTATATGTAATTCATATGAAAAATTACCAGAAATCTATAGGGTGCATAAGAAAATACCCCTTCCTCTAAGTTAAACCTAGAAGAGGTTTAATGTGGTCATTTTTAGATAATAATAATATTCCCTAGTCACCCTTTTTGTACCAGAACACTTTCATTCAGTAATTAAAATGTCAATTCCCTATCAGAGTCAAATTTCTGAATTCCACTCTAAATTACAGCTTCTTTCCTTTCCCTGCTTGGAATTATCTGACAAAGACTTTAAAGTACCTATTATAAAAATGTTTAAGTGAGCAACTGCAAACACTCTTGAAACAAATATTAAAATAGAAAGTATCAGGAAAGAAATTGAAAGTGTAAAGATGAACCAAATGGAAATGTTAGAACTGTAAGATATAGTATTCAAAATTAAAAGCAAAACTTACTGAATAGACTCAGTAGTAGAATAGAGGTAACAGGAAAAAGAGTCAGTAAACTTGTATAGAGATAAATAGAAATTATCTAATCTGAATAATAGAGAAAACAAAGTTTCAAAATAAATAGAGCCTCAGGGACCAAATGCACTATGCAAAAGTTCTAATATTCATGTTATTAGAGTCACAGTTCTAATATTCATGCTATTAGAGTCACAGAGGGAAGGAGGAAAAGTAGGGTCTGAAAAAAATATTAAAAAAACAACAACACAATGACTGAAAATTTCCTTAGTATGATCAAGGATATAGACCTACAGATTTAAGAAGCTGAGTGAATCCCAAACAGAATAAACCCAAAGAAATCTAAGTCCAGACATACAATAATCAAACTGCTGAAAATTAAAGACAAAGAAAAAACTCGCAAGTAGTCAGAAAAACATGGCACATTACCTATAGGGAAACAATGTTTCAAATTACTGTAGGTTTCTCATCAGAAACTATGGAGGCCAGAAGTAAGTAGCACAACGTTTTAAAAGAGCTCAAAGTAAATAGCTGTCAATCCAGAATTCTATGTTCAGTGAAAATATCCTTCAAAAATGAAGGGAAAAATAAGTAATATAGAAAATCAACAAGCCATAGAGAAAATTAATAAACCCAAATATAATTCTTTGAACAGAATAAAATTTAGAAACTTTTCGTTAGATCAATCATTTTAAAAAAAGGCAAGGAGAGAGGGAGAAGACTCAAAATACTAATATCAGCAATGAAAAAAGAAACATCACTATAGTCCTACCAACATTAAAAGGATAGAGAATGTTTTGAAAATCTTTATACCAATAAATTCAACAACTATGTGAAATTGATTAATTCCTTGAAAAACACCAACTACTAAAACACATTCAAGAAGAAAACTTATTTAGAATAACTGAATTTATAATTTAAGATTTTTTTTTTACACAGGAAACTCCAGACCCAGATGGCTTCACTTATGAATTCAATCAAACTTTTATGGAAGAAAATTATACATAAGCTCTTACAAAAAAATATAAAAGTGAAACATTTCCCAACTCACTTTATATGTCAACATATTTCTAGAAAAGGAAATGTCAAAATATTTCTCATGAACAGAGAGTCAAAAGCACTAGCACTTAACACAATTTTAGTGAACTGAATTCAGTTGGGGGTCGGGGGGTGGAAAATAATGCATCATGACCAAATGAAGTTCATGACAGCAACACAATATGATTTAACATTTAAAATGAATTAATGTAATTTCCTATACTGACTTACTAAAAATTCAAAAACAATATAATCAATATATGTAGAAAAAAAAACCATTAAGCAAATTCAACTTACCTTATGATTAAAAATCTCAACAAACTAGGAATGTAATGGAATGTCATCAAATTGGTAAAAGCTTATCTACAAAAATCCTATATTTAATATATTCAGTAGTGAACTGTTCAATACTTTCTACCTAAGATTGAGAAAAAGGCAAGAATATCTGTCTTACCATTTTTATTCAGTGTTATAACGGAGTCACTAACCAGTACAATAAGGTGAGAAAATGAAATGAAAGACATATGGATTGGAAAGAAAGAAACTGTTTGCAGATCACATGATCATGTGCATAAGATATTCTAAGGAATCTACAAAAAGCTACTGGAAGTGTTTTTGTTCAGCAATGTTACAAGGTACTATGCAGGTCAATATGCAAAAATTTGTTTTAGTTCTATATATTAGCAATAAACAATTGAAAATTGAAATAAAAAAGTCCCATTCACCAATTCACCATAGCATCAAAAACTGATATACTAGGGGACAAATTTAACAAAAAAGTATACCTGACACGGACAACAAAAGCTACAAAATATTGCTGAGAAGAAAAAAAAAAATTAAATAAATGTGTAGAAATACCATTTAATAAATCTGAAGACTGAATATTATTATGCTTTCAATTCTCCCCAAATTGATTTATTTCTCCACAAAGCTTTCTTAGATATAAAACAAAAGAAAAAACAAAATATTAGACTTCATCGAAATTTAAAACTTTGCTCTTCAAAAGAAACTATTAAGAAAATGAAAGGGCAAGATTGAAAGGAGACTTGTAAAACAGGTCTGGTAAATGACTTGTATTCTGCAACTCAATAGCAAGAAGGTAACATAAATTACATAATAAGCGAAAGATATATATGGATGGCAAGGAAGATGAATAGTAAATATGCAAATGCAAAAAATGTTCAACATCTTTAGTTGTTAGGATAGCTAAAAATGAATGAAATTGAATACATGTATGTCATGTATTTGCAAGGATGTGGGATAATTGGAACACATCCTTGTTTATTGGAAATAAAATGATACACCACTTGGCAGTTCTTCTATGTTTAAACATCCACCTACCATTCAACCTAGCAACTCTGTTTCTAGGCATCTGGCCAAGGGAAATGAAAATATATATCTACACAAAGTTGTATATGGGAGTTTACATGGCAGCTTTATTCACAGTAGCCAAAACTTAGCAACAATCCAGGTATCCATGAGATACTGATACGTGATAAAAAGGAGTTAACTATTGCTATACAAAACAACATAGCTAGATCTTGAAATCATTACATGGACAGAATCCACACAAAAAAGACAATATACATTGTGATGCCATTCATACCAAATTCTAGAAAGGGAAAGCTATAGTGACATGTACAAAAACAGTAGTTGCTAGGGCTTGGAGTTCCCTAGGGGTTGAAGGTGAGAACAGGGACATATTTAAAGAGTAGAGAACAATAAGTTAATAAAAATTTTCTTTATCTTGATTGTGGGCAGATTATTCAACTGTATGCACTTGTTAAAACTCATCAAATTTTACTGTTAAAGTGGATGAATTTTTAGCTGTATGTATTTTTAAAAAATTGAATTAATTTAAAGATAGGTAAAAAGTATGTCACTTAACAGTATTTGTTGTAAACCTACTATATGTGGGACTAACCCCGTTGGGATTATTGTCTAACAGTAATCATATCTTACAATCTACTGGATATTAGCTAAAAACTGTTAAGTGCTTACTACATGGTGGGCAGTTTTGAGTGATCTTAAAGCTTTTGATAATTTAATCTTTCTAACAACCCTGTGAAGGAAATATTGTTATCTCTATTTGACAGAACAAAAAGCTGATGACAAAAATATTAATTAACAGTTAATCAGTGGCAACTTCACATTTGGAAATAGGCAGTTTGACTTTAGAGATCAGATTCTTAACCACTACTGCCTACTGAGAGGCAAGTACAGGAAATGTTACATGTCAATATAATGCAATATGATTAGTCTCCCAAATGAAGGGTTTATGCAAAGAGTAGGTTCTATAAATTCAGGGAGGGTGAGACTCGTCCTGGGAAAGCTTCATTGGGAAAGGTAATTCTAGTTCTGAGTCTCAAAGGTTGAGAAAATTTTGAATTGTTGAGTATCATCAGAAAATCTGGTTTTCTGAATGTTACCTCACATTAGACAAGACACTATACTTCTCCATTAACACTAATTATTTAATTTTGTTCTCAGTAATAAAAAGTGAACACTCAGTGTCTTATAAAGAAAGGTCATGCCAATTTGTTAATCGTAATTTTGTGATCAAAAGTATTTTTTACATGAAACTCTAACACCCTCTGTTAGATGAGACATTAAAGCTGTATTTGGAGAGAATTTTGAAAACTGAAGCCATACTTCACACATTTGAAAGAAAAAGATGCTTCAAATGCAGTGCTCTAATCAATCCAGCAGATGGCAATAAAATCATTGTTAAAAAATTAAATTTCACCATTTAACTTAAAAAAAAACAACCCACAACTTATTCTTTCTGTTTTATTTTTTGTTTTGTTTTTGCTGTGTGTGTGTGTGTGTACGTGTGTGTCCTACTCTGTGGCAAATCCTGTTAGGCTGCTAAAACCATGCATTCTACACAAGACTTTTTTAAGGTTGTAAAGCCTGGTAACATCCTAATTATGAAGGACCTTAAATGTGAAACTACACACTGACCTTTATTCTGCAGAAAATGGAGAAAGAGTAAATGTCTTTTGAGTCAGGAGTAACATAATCATAATTGTACATCAGGAAAATAACTGCCAGGGAAAGGATGAGTGGAAGGAAGTGGAAAGACAGGATACATTTCTGTTAGAAATGGTCTAGAACAGAGGTAATAGGAACTTGATCTTAAACCTGGCAGTAACAACTATGGCTTAGATAAGGAAATAAGTGCAGATGTACAAGTGAAAGAACTGAACAATTGATTGGAAGCTGGAAATTTGAAAGAAGGAAGAGCCAAAGATAATGCTCTTGAGGTATACCGGAAGGAACAGGACTGGACAAAGGGAGTTCTTTGAAGCACCACGTGCATCTATATGCTGATTTAATTTAGCAGCAGACAAATGGGTCTGCTATTTGATGAGAAGTGAAATGTAAGAGATAGACGCAAAAGTGGTGGATATATGTTGCTATAGGAGTAGATACGATAGTCTGAGAGCGACAAAAGCTGAATTCCTAGAAACCTTCCGGATAATGCTTGTATTTAGGAGAAACCAATGATATGATTAAGTTAAGCAGTTTCCGGTGAGTGTGATGTCTTAGCAGCCTGTGAACAGGATGAATGGAACAAGAGTGACAGGTCTTTCAATATGTTTGAGGAGATCATTTGAAAAAAGGCCACTGGACTTTAAGAAATGGTTAAGCAAGTTGATGGAGGCAGAGAGATTATTGTGAGAAAGGAGTGGAGAGAATATGAAAAAGTGTAAAATCTCTTTTGGTGGTAAAGGTAAGGGAAGAACTGGTTGGCCAGACATCATGAATAAGAAGAAATCTTTATACAACAGAGACTTCAGCATGTTTGCGTCTGCCGGAAGGAGACATTTGAAATTATACTAAAGTTGTTTTGCTCTTTTTCTTAAATGGCATCTAGATAATTTAATGAAACTGCATAACTTCATTTTACTAGAAATTTGTGGACGTAAGAAAAAAATTGGAAATATAATTTGAAAGTGAATGTTGCAACATGTTTCTCATTATTTATTATTTATTCAGTGTCTGCTTGGTTCCTCTCTGCTGTTGATGTCTGAAGCTTTGAAAGTATAAAAGTTAGTCAGGCAAATCAAGTCTGTTCCCAATGTCTAAGGTCTTCTACCATCATGACAACGGATGGCTCTGAGGGGGCTGCTATAGGATCAGCCAAGCCTTTGGAATCATAAAAAGCTCTAAAGCCCACCCTCCTGTTGTGATATATGAGCATGTTTTCTTGCTGCAGTTTTTTATTTTATATTTTCTGATATTTTTTTCCTTAAGGAAGAGAAAAATCAGTTGTAATGCTTTATCTTGTTGGCAGAATAGTGAGGTGTAGAATTTGCTTCTTGCCAATAAAATGTTAGTGTCATTTTTGTGCAAAGGAATCTGCAGGGGCTGCCAGCTGAATCTGTCTGAGGAAGAAAAATAACATAACTTTAAGCTGTAAACAACCGAGTCTGCCATCAAATATGATAAACATACTGGTTTCATTAAAAACTGATAGCAACACAGAATTTGCAAACAGAGGCAATGGGAAATGGAATACAGACAAGAAGAAAATATGGGGGGTGGATTCTCCAAGAACTCTTATCTATTCTTATCTGCTGTAGTACAGTTACGCAGTTTGTTTATAAATTCCAAACACCTGTCTCTGCTTTTAATTCTTTGAAACCCTGTACCATTTCTGTCAACAGTCCCATCAAATGAAAGATGAAATTACCCACTACTACTCGGCATCCCATCCTACATGTTGACACGTTGGGAGGGCTATGAATGCTGTGGTCTGGTAGATGATGGGGCCCCCATGAAGAAAACACAATTTTCATGCACCTCAGAACTCAAACAGAGAGAAGGTGAAGAACTAAACTCTTCGGTCTGTAACAGTCAGAAATGCAGGCTTTTTTTGGGATTTTTTGTTTGTTTGTTTGTTTTGTTCTTTTTCAGAAATGCAGTTTTAACTTGGAGTTTCATAAACCGAAATTTATTTTTAATGGTGAGGGCATGTCACTCATTTGATCTTTTTTATATTTTTGCAGAACCACTTGATTAGGTGGTAAACACATTATACATCTATTACCCTTGTCATTTATTTGGAAAGAGTGGGAATCCAAATTCACAGGGAAACCATTCTCAGAACTAAGCCTCCTTCTTTCAGTAAAGCTTGTTTTGCTTCATAGTTTCCTTAGGTTAGATTTTAAGATTCTTAAGGACAGGAACTTGTTCCTTTTTTTTTCCTTTTAATCCCTAAAGCTTGTAACACTTTTAAACTTCAGCAGTCACTTTTGGTTTCTTAGTCAATGCTATTTCCTACTTTTGTGACAACAAAACTCTGATTCTGTTCACCTCTCTGGTGGTAATGGACTCTAAGAAGAGAGGGGAGGTCCTCCTGCAGCCCAAGGGGTGATTGGTTTAAATAAATTTGGGCAATACTACATCATCACTTATGATTGGATTGAAGTGGGGTTTATAAGCCAGTTCTGTCCAATGAGACTTGAGGGAAGGTCTGTTGGAGCTCCTGGAAGATGGTTCTCTTCCTGAAAGAAAGAGGGAGGCAGAGGAGAGACTTTTTAACCTTTCCTACCTTTAATATAGTCGTGTGAGGACATGATGTTTCTAGCAGTGGCAAACTCAAGGGGAATCCAAGAGAACTGATGAAAGCTGAAGCAGAATGATGACGTTATTTAGTTACTGAATTCACCAATGCTGGCAATTCTTCCTGGGCTTCTGGTCATGAGTGGTAATAAATGCCTTGATTATTTTAGCCATATTTAGTTAGATATTTTGTACCTTGTAGCCCAAAATATTCTGAGGCAGCAATTTAAAATGATGTCTTCCATTATCTCATTTGATTCTGCTAACAGTCTCGTGAGGCTGGCATTCGGTAGAATCCACAGAAGACATTGAGACACAGAGTGATTAACTGACCTGGCTAACATCACAAAACTAGTAGGTAGCAAACCTAATATTGAAATCATAACTTTGGATGACCACTCACTTGCTCTTTTTAACACACTTTGTGTTTTAACTTGTATAGAGTGAGGAGCAGTAAAGGTTTTTTGAAATCAGTGAAGCTGTAATCTTCGGGAAATTTCCTTTATTCCTCAGGCAGATTCTCTTGAATTTTCATGTCTGCAGAAGCCTGGACTCTTCCTAACACCATGGGGGAAACCCACTGTTAGGGTACCCAGGCATAAAGATTTTTCACATTTGTCCTGTCTTCTTCCTGCCTTCCACCAATTTATATTGAAAACTCAGTCTGCTCTCATTTCTAATGAAATGCCCCTGTTCAGAGAACCTCACTATGATCTGAGAGGTTAGATGGAGTATAGGCTCACAAGAGAACTCCTGCCCTTTCTCTCTCTGATCTTCTATCTTAGCTGGACACGGGAAAGTGTGATTGCCATTTCCACTTCCATTTCCACAGGAGGGGTTTTAACTTCTCTGCTTCATGCTGGACTCTGACTTAGACCTGTGACCATTCCTGGATCTTATCACGCCCATGTGCATGCCCTTTAAACTTCAAGAATGCTGAGTGTGAAAGCCCTGTCACCCCTGCATTACAAACTATTTTTGGAAGCAGGTATGATTATTATCACTCTCTCTGTTTTAACATGGGTTCCTCAGAAAACAAAGCCTGCAGCCAAAAACTTACAAGCTAATGCCTTATTGGGGATGCAGCCCCAGGAAATCTAGAGTGAAAGACAAAGCTGACCATAGCTTTGCAATGCACACAACTGCTGCTCATCTTACAGAACATCCTTAGAAAAGTTGTATTGACCTACTATGTATCAGAACTATCCATAGAGGAAGAAGAGGGTGAGCTGGCTTTATGTGCTGTTTGCCCTCACCTCATGTTTTACATTGATCCAAGTTCACTGCCTTGCATTTTCAGGTTGCTTTGCCCGGTCTCTCCAGAGCCTACACAAACCCAGTAAGGGCAAAGCTTAGGTTTAACTTTCTCTTTCTGACAGTTGGTATCATACATGGTGTGCATGGTAGCAGCTTTGCTGGTATTTGGTGCTGTCTAAGGGACCACGCTGGCTGCCCAGGAATCAAAGCAAATGGTCAGGTGTGGACATGGGGGTCTGGTGAGTCAGGCACATTTGCTTTGAATGAAGCAGGAACTGGGTCTAAACCTAATCTTTTTAACAAGCTGGGAAACAGGTCTCCTTTTTTCTTCAGTTTGTCTCATTTTGAAGGGGTAGGAACTCTCTCTCTCTTTACTGGGGCATGTTCATCCAGAGCAGTAGGTAAATGGACCAGTGCTTATTTTCATGGGTGAATAAAGTCAGTAATCCCTATCTACAAGTACTCAACTATATGCAAATTATAAAATGTTATTCTGTATCTTCACTGGATGGAACCTTCTTTAACTGCAAGGAAATGAATTCATTTTAAGAATCTGAGATCATCTTGATATTGACTAATTTGTTACTAAAATGATTACACTTTATCAGAACAAAAGGTAAATTTAAAACTGTTTTGTCATATTTAGTATGTTTTGTTAGGTAGGTTGGCATTTTTATTTTCTCTGTTGCTTTTATAAAACACAATCAACTGATGAGTTTAAATTAAATAAATCCACCAGGGACAGAAAGTACTAGATTAGTTCAAGGGGCAGGAGATGAAGTTGAGGAGATGAAATTCAGATAATGAAAAATGGTTGTTTCAGTTCTGGGGCAGATTTTTGACTTATATTTTTCTATATTTGTAGAAACTTTTAACGAAGGATTTGCCTTCTTTCAAAAATAAGCCAACCTCCACAAATGGAATTTCTTCTCTGTAAAAATCTCTCAGCAATATATTTAGAAACTCATGTCTGTAAGGACAGATTTGAAGACATAAGACTGATTTAATTCCAAATGTCAGCAGCCATACTTGAGTTGTGCTCCTGTTAGCATTTTTCATCAACAAACACAATTTAACCAGTGGTTCTCGATGAAAAGCATGACTTGTACTACAGGAAGCCCAGGACACCCACCCTCTGTGGTGAGGACAAACACTCAGGTTTATTGTGTCACATTCTCATTTCTACTACATATTGCAATGTGTTGACCAAGCCTCTCATAACATGTTTGTGATGGAACTGGAGCATTTCAGCTGTCCTCATAATCACAGCCCTGGAGTGACTTATGATTTTAGTGAAGTTCTCTGAGTTTTGGTCAACACTGTTAAAAAAGATCTTGAAGAAGAGTAGCCAGTAGGGAAAGAAGTCAAGTACAGATGATCTAATTGGTCTGATAACTCATTCTGGAATGCTAGAAAGAGCATGGTACCTGGATTTAGACATAGTTAAGTTTCACTTCTATCTTCATCATTTTTAACTCTGTGTACTAAGAGTATGTTTTTAAAATGTTCTGAAACTCAGTTGTCTTCCCTGCAAAATGAGAATACTATACTAATCTCAAAAGGCTACTGTGAAGATGAAATGAGAAACTGTATAGAACTATCAGGCTCACTGCCTGACCAGCAGTAGGTATTCCGTAAGAGCTCTTCCTCTCTGCTTCTCTTTCTTCCTCTATCCAATACGTCCTCCTTCCAACATTTCTACAGGCTAGGTATCTTGTAGACCCTGTTAGTTGGCTTACACAACAGATATCCCTGATCTCCTGCCTGGATGCCTTCTATTATCCATCCTAGAAAAGATATGGTTTTCTTTTCCCATCTAGTGATAGAGGATGCACTTCTGGCCAATAGGACACAAAATGATTTCTCCTGAGAATTTTCAGGGAAAGTTTTGGTTTACTGATAAACAGACAGAAGCAGCTAGAAACACTCTCTCTTCTTCCTACCTTGAATGCCTGTGTGTAGGACAGAGATTTTGTGACCATGGCACAATAATCATGCTAGAAAATTCAGAAGAATCACAGAGCCTCACAGAGATCCAGGTCCTGACTTGAGACCCTTAACAAGAGCCGGCAGCTGCCTACCTCAGTTTTCCAGGGAAGTAAGAAGAAAAAAAAAAAATCAAAACTCTATTTGGTCAAGCCATTTGACTTATATAGAGTTAGGTAAATGGAACGGGGGTGGGGTGGTGGTGGAGAAAGAAAGGGATAGAGAGAGATACAAACTACTTGCATAATATGTACCGGGGGATGTAAATCCTCTGATTTCCTAGGGAAGCAAGTCCTTTGATTTTTGAAGCACTAAATGTCAATGTGGTGGGCTACATAATGTTTCCCCCAAAAGATATCCAGGTCTTAATCTCTGGAATTTGTGCCGGTTACTTTGTATAGCAAATAAAAGGATTTTGCAGATGTGCTTAAGTTAGTAATCTTGTAATGAGGAGATTACCGGAATGAGCCCTAAATGCAATCGTGTGTAACCTTATAAAGGAAGGCAGAGGGAGACTGACATAAACATTCAGAAGAGCAGGAAATAACGTGACCACAGAAGATGCAGAGATTGGATTGATGTAGCCACCAAGCGATACTGGCAGCCTCCAGAACTGGAAGAGGCAAGGAAGGGACAGGGACTCCCAAGAACCTCAGACGGAATGTGACCTTCCAACAACTTGATCTTGGCTTAGTGATACTGATTTTGGACTTCTGGCCTCCAGAACTGTGAAATAGTATGTTTCTGTTGTTTTAATCACCTAGTTCGTGGTAATTTGTCATAAGCAGCCACAGGAAATTAATACCGTTAGCGGTCAATAGATTTGGCAATTTTATTGTAGGGTATGAATAAGAGTGATAATTGGTATTTACCAAATGCCCTCTACAGGCCAGGCAACCACACTAGCCACTCTGCATGGATTATCTCATTTAATTTTCACAACAATCCTCTGAGGAAGCTACTCCTCTCATCTCCGTTTCCCAGCAAGGAGAGCTGCTCTGAGGAAGGGAAGGAACCTGCCCAGAATCACGCAGTGAGTGAACGCTGAAGATGAAATTTTAAATGGGGCACCTAATTTTATAAACATTCTTCGCTCTGCTGCTGAAGAAATGATGGCAGACTTGCTATATATGTTCCCAGTTATGTCTCTAAGGCAAGTTAGTAAGTAAAACAACTGTCTAATACTGATATCTGTAATCGGAGGTACCCAGGTCCTTCAACATCCTCAAGAACATTCCCTTCACGTAGTAAAAGATGAGTGCTTACTAAGTGTCAGATGCTGAGCTGAGCACCAAGGCTGCAAAAATAATTGAGACACACAGCCTTGTCTCCAAAGGCTCACAAACTCTCTACTCTTTCATCTCTCATTATTGCTTTATGAAGCAGTACTATAAGGCAACCCTAACCATTATAGCAAAAATGCCACATCAAAACATAACTTCTAAAAAATGTCATTAAAACCAATATAAATTAAAAATAAATTAATTGTAACTCTGCATAACCTACACTGCTATTCTTTTCCATATGTCTAAATAATGGAAAGTAAATTGAAATCACCATTTTCACTAACCTCCACAGCAGGGTTACTAATTACCTCATACCTCATACCTGCTGAATATTTTCTTGGTTATTCTTTCTAGTTGGCATTTCAATTTTCTTCATGGGATAGTTTCATAGCCTCTGATGATAAAGCATGTATTTTGTTAGCACAAAATCCATTTATTTTAAGGCTAAACATTTCTTTGTATTGATGAAGTTTTTTTAAATTCTTAATTAGCCTCTGTTTCCTCTTCTGTCTAAAAGTGAACAGCTGAAGAGAAGTTCTCTATTACTTTCCAGTGTTCCAAAGGATGACTGTGACAGGCTAAGTCATTGAGACCTTAATTTGCTCATTTTGTTTTTCTTAAAATAATTTCTCCCTTTCCATCTGGTCCAATGAGGTAGGGCTTCCTTACCTTAGGGATCTAGCAAAGAAAAAGTAGAACTATCAATACTTCTTTCTACCTTTTCCAAAGGCTAAACTATTTGTGTATAAACCCTAGTTAGATCCCCAACATTAAGACTTCCTACTAAGAGTGAGAAAGGTACTGATATTGAAAGGTGTTTATCAATATATCCGTACAGCATTAGGTGACATAGATTATATGTATAGTTGGCATACATATTAATACATCTGCAGTAAAAGGGTATTTATATCATGTATTCAAACAGACAATTAGTAACGCAACCATTTCATTTTACAGCTGGCTCAAAGATCTCTTTATCTTAAATGACAAAGATGCCAATATTTCACAAAAATATAGATAATTGAAATTGAGGCTTTAAACAAATGTTTAGAGTCCTGTAGCTTATGATCCCTTAAGCTCTTTACTCTTAAGAATTTAAGTCAATCATCTTTCCTTTCTTTAGTCTTGGAATTGATGTTTAAAATAACAAGATAAAAGGAATTACTTTATCTAAACTACTAATTTGTTAAAGTGGGTAAATAAGTAGTCATTGGCCTACTTAAAAAAGTATCTTCCAAATGTTGCTTTAGGAAACAAGTGTGGATTTAATTTGTGAGAAATGCATACTCAAAAAGAAAACAATGAAATTCTGTCCTCTGCACTTCTTTTGTACTTATAAAAATTGCTGAAACCTTAAAACCAACCACTGAAAAGTGTTTTTGATCTACACTTACAATATATGAAGCTATGTTAAATAATCTTGAAATCCTCTCTGTGAAATTTTCACATTCATTGGTTGTCATGGAACCATCTTATTCTGTTCCCTAAAGTCTTGAAAACAAAGATGCTTGTAAAATAGATTAAACTAAAAACAGCTTGAGTTCTTGGTGACCTAGATTTGGAAGATTCCAGATCTCTGTACCATATTGACATTCTTTTATTGAACTCCCCAAAATATCACAAAACAATCACTTAATAAAGCAAACCAAATAGATTAGAAGTCACTGCAGTGAGGTAGAATGCTACCTTGACAGATCTTAGTAGTATTTCACAAGAGGGAAGTCTGAATGGATATTTATAGGATGCTGAGGTCTGGGCAGGCATTTCAAGGTGGAGAGGTGATGGAGATTGGGAAAAATTTGTGACTTGTAAGCAGAGTAAGATAGTGTCGTACGGGAAGATTTGACAGGTCAACTCTTATTTGACAAGACAGCTCTTAGCCCAAGTAATAAAACTATTGTCTCGGATAAACTAATTCACATGAACATCTTGGACAAAATATTTATTGGTTTACAGTCTTGTCTTTCCTGGGCAAACTTTTATTGAACAACTAAGTCATATTGCGATTGGTAGTCTCAATTTTCACTTTCATTTTGATATATATCTAGTTTATTTCTTTCATAAAAACTCAGAGTTGTGAGCCCAAAGAGATGCTTTTTTGAGGTAAGCCTCTGAGTGTTGGAGAAATTAGCATATTATTATATTTATTGTGCCATTTTCACCAAAAAGAATTGTGGAAAGCTTGTAGTTAGTGGAAGATGAAAAAGAAGGGAAGAAAGAAATATACTAGTAAATCTATGACAACAGACTCTTGCCTGTATTTGAGGAAGGATACTTTTTACCATCTGGAATTATCTTTAGGGTATGACACTCCAAGGCCAATGGATTTCACATCACTTCTTACAAACTCGGTGCTGGTGTGAGGCCAGGGAACTTAGAAAGGAGGCGACATTTTCCAGCGAGACTCTTAATGCTCTTACTAGAGGTGTCCAATCACAAAGTCTTTGTATAGGGAAGGGGCAAGGTCGTTGTTGATAATATATCTGACGGGCATAAGGATATTTACATTCATTTGCACTCAATTAATGAATCACTTTTGTTGTTTCACAATAAATCATGTTAGTCTTCAGTTTTTTCACATCTAGAAAATTTGCTTCAGATCTTTTATGTTAGTTAATGATTCTAATATTAGATTTGGTATATTTTAGATAGTAAAATTGATGCTGTTTAGACTTGTCCAAATTCATACTTATATTTGTAATCACCCTGGTACAAATTATATTTGTAATTGTTCTATGACTCTATTGTTTGACTTCTGAAAGGAAGTTATCTTTAGTTCCCCTGCTAAGGTGAAAGACATGGTTCAGGGTTACTGAATTAGAAGTGATAGCATGAGTAACACAAGACAATCAATAGATGCTTATTGACATTGTGACCTTAGACAAGTTACTTAAGCTCACTTAACCTCAGGTTCTTTACCTACCAATGGAGATAAATGTAAAGCTTATCTCTTAAGGATGTTATGAAGATTAAATGGAAAAAATGCACATAAAGCTATGAGCAGAATGCTTGGTACATAGTTAATAATAAGTGACTGCTGGTATTGTGTTTATTAAAGATTTACTGAAATATGTTATGTATTTACGATATATAATAATACATAGGAAGAAACAAAATAATTGATATTTTATTTCTATAGTCTCCAAATCAACAAATAGAATGGTAGCATCCCTAGAAAATCATGAGGAGAAAAAGGCCAATAACAGAGAAGTGACTGAATGTGGTATATGTTAATAGTTATTTATTGGCCGGTGAATACCTACAACATATGCATTAGTAATTTCTATGTTGCTGTTGTTGTTGTTAAAAATAACAACAACAACAGCAACATAGAAATTACTAATGCATATTCCACCTCCATTTTTTTCACCGAATACTGGTGGTATTCTAAGTATGTTGGCAAATGTGTTCTCCTTAACAGAGACTTATAATAGTTTTCTGAGTATGAATAAAACCCTAAGAGTTAAATATGTCAGGACTTTCTCTGAAGAACATTTGGTCATAGTGATAATTTTTGAGTACTGTTTGCTCAATCATATTCAATAAATCTATTCCAATACTGCCTAGTGATTCAAATGGTAAGATATGGGGAAAAAATCATGTAGAATAAACCTCCATAACGTTAGTATTAGAAACAAAGCAGTCCAGTGTGAAGCCCCTGAATCTATGTCTTCTCCTAGTAAGATTTATTCCATAGAAAAATAACTTTCTTTTCATGGCTTTGTGAAACCATCCTTAAATAGAAATTGAAGTTAGAAATTGGAGTTCTTTAGAACGAAAACAATGCAAAGGTCAAAATCAGCAATATTTCTTCTCTAATAATTAAACCTTAAAGACAGAACAAATATTATTTTTAAATACCACAGCTCAAATTTCAGTTTGCTTTGATAATGTTAGATTTCTTTTGAAAAACCTGCAAAACTAACATTGTCAATATTTTTAGTGTTACATTATTTTCATTGGGTATCTTAATTCCCACCAGTTTCAATATAGCTGATCTACTTTAGTGTTTTGGGTCAGGTTTTTTTTCATTTTTATTTTATTTTATTTTTTATTATTTGGTGAAGTCTCTCATAGTAAGGAGAAAGTTGTTTTCCCTCTCTTGTTAAGTATACAGTCAGAAAGAACAATATTTTCAAGTTAAAAAGTCATTGCAACCTAATTGAAAACTTCAGGCCAAATTCTGGGAATGCTGTGGTTGACCATTCTCAATTGAAAATTGAAAACAGATTCTAGTTGGCTTTCAAAAGTAATCTGGCAAATAATCAAGATAGATAATGAGCAGACACATAAAGCCAATTAAAAAAGAAAATATTTTGAAATCAACAGAAAGAAGAAACAGGTTAAATAAATAAGGTATAACAAATTCATTCACTTGGCCAAAACATTAAGATTTTTTTGTTTGTGTGGTTAATATAGAGTAACTTGATTTTCCAAAGATAACACTGAAGGAATGTTTGGAGAGAACTCTGATGTCTCTGGAGTTTTCCCAGTTCTAAACAAGGATTAACACCAACAATGCGTATATCTGCTGTAACCCCAAATGATCTCTTAAAGCTGTTGCATCTTTCCTCCTATTCTTTGAGGACCAATAAAAAAAGATTCATACCTTACAATCAAGAGACTGTACAAAATTTATGGAATTGGTACCTTCAGCAAAATTTAAGGTACTAATCCACCATTAGTAGACCATATATTCTGAGTTATTTTCCCAGTTTGAGAATGAATCTAAATTCCTTTTCTGAGATCCAGTCACACCTTTACTGAGATCTTTATCTTCATTGAAGAATACATATGTGTGTGTGTTATATGTATACCTGTGTGTTTATACACACACATATATATATATATATATATATATATATATATATATATATACACACACACACACATATACACCCATATATAGTCAACTTTAAAACATCTTATATATGTTTATAAGTAACATAAAACACATCTGTGTATATATGTATATATACATTCTTCAGTGAACAAAAAAGAACCCAATAAAGATGTGACTTAAATTCATTCGCAAACTGGGAAAATAACTCAAACCACATGTTCCAATGTTGGATCAATAACTTACATTTTACACATATAGGATATATATATATATATATATATATATATATACACACACACACACACACATATATACATGTACAGTATATATATATGGATATATATATACATGTATACATATATATATATATATATATATATATATATATATATATTTATACATATACAGAGGGTGCCAAAAAATGTATACACATTTTAAGAAAACTATTAAAATTGTAATACTCAATATATACCAGTAACAAAGATGAATACAAGTCACGTTTGACTTTTGCAATTACAAGAGGTGCTCAAAGTGGTTACCATCAGCGTCCAGACATTCTGATTACGGCGAACTACTGCTTGAGCAACATTGACCAAAGTATCCACTTGTATACATTTTTTGGCACCCCTGGTGTGTGTGTGTGTGTGTCTGTGTGTGTGAGAGTTGTGTGTGTGTGTATAATATATATACATATACATGTATATATAGTCCATTGATAAACTATTTATAAACATATATGTTATATGTAACATATATAACTTCAAGTTATATGTACATATGATTCGAAGTTAGAAATTCCAAGATGAAATACTGAATTCTGGCTCTATCACTTCCTAGCTGTATGTCTTGGGGTAAATTACTTAACTTCCCTAACTCTGCAATAATATTTGTAAAATAATAATAATAATACAATCCACTTCCTAAGATTATTGTGAGGACAAATGGAAATGTATGTAAAGTTCTTAGCATGCTGGCTGGCACATACTAAGTGTTCTGTATGTGCCAGCCACTGTGCTTAAGAGCTTCACATATTTTCACCTATTATAATGTTTAATATCCACAGGTATGTGAGTATGTGTCTATCTATCTATTTATCTATCTATCTATCTATCTATCTATCTATCTATCTATCTATCTATCTATCTATCTATCGAGGGAGGGAAGGAGGAAAGAAGGAAGGAAGGAAGGAAGGGAGGGAGGGAGGGAGGGAGGGAGGGAGGGAGGGAGGGAGAAAAGAGAGAGACAGAAAAGAGAGACAACTGTTTGGGGATCAGACAATCTATGGATCCGACTCAGGCAAATACCATCATACCCTTGGCATTACTTCCAGGAACGCCATATTCTAAGCAACCGGCTAATGAGTTATGAACCTGGGACCAGCCATCTTTGAAACATGGTATATGGTCTTTCATGTATAGGACAGACACATTTGTTGATGCTGGTATGAAGTATGAAGGGTTTTGTTGGGAAGCAGCTTTCTACCACAATACCACAGAGAGCTGGCAATGGTGGCTCAGGAAAGCAAAGGAGACTAGGTCTGTAATTAAGTGACAAGTAGGACACAAGTAGATGACAATCACCCACAGGCCACTCTTGGCCCATATGTCATATGCTTTCTGTGTTCTCCAGCAAAAATTATAGGTCTCAGGAGAAGCAGTTGCCCATCCATGGAAAGCAATGACTGCCTCACACTTGGTATACTGTGGAGTGTTTCGTCTGGGGTTTAATCAAGAGATCTCAATAAAAATCCTTAGTGATTTGAACTAATTTGAATTCACAACCAATTCTTAGTTTTGAAGAGACTTGTTAGGGTTAATAATCATAACAAAATAAGTAATCTGCATCAGTGTGAATGTAGATAGAAATTTTCTTCCAGATTTTAGACGTTTGCAGCACTTTTGCAATGATCAAGAATAATATGCATCACTGGAGTCATATTATTCAATTTAAATATTGGAATCAAATTTAATAAGTGGATTTTGGTACAAGGAAACATAACCTTTCACTGAACTTGTAGTATATACTAGGTGCTGTGCAAAGTACTTTCATGAATTGTTAATTAACCCTGTGGAGTAAGCATTACTGATAGTCCCATTTATCAGATGAGGGAATTGAGGCTCAGAGGATCATACAGCTAGGAAGTGGCAAAGATCAGGACTTCAGAACTCTTTTAAGCATGAAACTGTCTTGATTCTTTAGTGTTTGGGCAAGTAGTTCTTAAAAATGGAATAAGTATAAATAATTTGTGCAAAACTTGAGCAAACTGCAGTTACTTATTTTGACCCCTAGACTACACTTCTGTATTTACAAAGTAAACCAGAAACGGAAACTGATACTTAAGTTGAAAGAAGTGAAATATTTTAAAAAATACATATATACGTATGTATATACATATATGTCCATGGCAGTTTGAATTTAGAATAAAAGTAAAAAATGCCCCCCCTAAAACACTCTCAACTTCCATATATATTTAAAAGTGTAATTACATATAAGTTTTAAAGTGTTTCCGATAGAACATGTGTATCAGAAGAGCTGGGTGCTTGTTAAAAATGTGGATATTAGGTTGGTGCAAAAGCAATTGCGGTTTTTGCAATTATTTTTAACCTTTTAAACTACAGTTACTTTTGCACCAACCTAATAACTAGGCTTTACCTCAAATGAAAGGTGAGAGTCCAATAATTTGTATTTTTAAACAAGTGTTATGCAAACTAAAGTTTGAAAACCATTGCTTAGTTGTGTAATTCTCAAATTTGCCTCCAAGACATTGAAGCCTCTTGGGGAAATTTAATAAGATACAAATGCCTTACCGCCACTCAAAAAGTCTCAGAATTTCTAAGGGTAGGGTCCAGGTATTATATGTTAAAAAAATGCCCTAGGAGATTGCAATGTAGAACTGGGGTTGCAGAAGCAGGCATGGAGGTATGCAGTAGGGACCAACTCCCTTCTGTTTGCTGACTGGCACCACTGCTGGCATTATTTCATATGATCACATTGTCCATTTCCACACACATAAATGTAACTTTTGTGTTATATATAGTATTGCTTTATTATAAAAGTGATTCCTATTTATTGCAAAAAAAAAAAAAAGAGAAAAATATAGGAGAAATCTGAAAGATGGAAACAAAGACCATTTTCCACAATCTAAAACTATTGCTAACAATTTGATGTTCTTCCTTCTGACCTTTTTTTTTTCTGTATTTATTTCTACTTAGATTTTGTTAAAATATTGGGACCATACCATATAAATGACTTTATATACTGCTATTTCATATAACTTCTTCGTGAACATTTTTTCTGATCGCTAAAAATTCTCTGAAAACAATCTGTACTGGCAACATACTCTTCCAGTGATTGGCTCCACCGTAATATACTAGTACTTATTATTTCTATGATGAATACTCTAGAGGTGGTATCTCATTATTTATAATGATCTTTATTATAGTAAATAACAATTAAGGGACGTTTTATATTTCATATTTGGTTTTCAATGTTTAAGGTAATTAGAGATGTCCTAGTTTCTTAATAGACAGTTTTGTGCCGTGGGAAAGCGATCAAGAAAAGACTGTGGCTAGTCTTTTTAGTTTCCCCTCTTCCTTTGAGTTAACGTTCAGTGTGTATGCTCTGCTGGTGAAAAGTCCAGAATATCATCTATATTACTAACTAATATCATCTTATAAATAAGATATATAACTTTTCCCAAATAATAACACAAATAATACAGTTAAGAAACAGAGTTGACCATGAAGATAATAAGTACAGAGTATGAGCCTGAATTCTAAATGCAGTAATTTTATGTATTTAGCATTAGGAGACCACTAAACACCTAGTGACAATATTCCACTATCATATTGTAGATACATAGCTTTTGACACACATGCTGCAAATATTTCCCAGTTCATTATTTTTCTTTTAATTTTGTTCATTTTTTTTTTCATTTTCTACCTCACAGCTTTTCATTTTGATTCATGCAAACCCAATAATCTTTTCATTAGCTTTTATCTTTAATGCCATAAAATAAAAGATTGTTTCCTATCTCATGATAACCTACTTTCATCTATGATTCCTCCCCAATATTTTATAGAAAATATTTAAACCTTAGAAAACCTGAAAAAATTTATAGCGGAAACCATTTAGATTCTACCATTTACATTGTTCTCTACATATATATATATATATATATATATATATATATATATATATATAATATACTCATCTTTTCATCACTCTATCCATCACATCAATCTATTTTTACTCATTTCTAAGTATTCTGTAGACATCAATTACTTCTGCCAAATTCTTCAGTATGCACACCATATGTATTTGATATGTGTTTTGTTTTTTCACTTTTACATATGGTTTTAGTTTCCTATGGCTGCTCAAACAAATTACCACAAACTGGGTGTCTTAAAACAACGCATTTACTCTCTTAGAGTTCTGGAGGCCAAAAAAAAACACAAAAATGTGCAATCAGTTTCACGGGGCTGAAAGTGGTGGCAGGGCCTGTTCTTTCTGGAGGTTCTAGGAGAGAATCTTTTCCATTCCCTTTCTAGCTTCTGGATTGCGTATGTTCTCCAGCTTGTGATCATTTTCTCACATCACTCCAGCCTCTTTCTTCCACTGTCATTTCTCTTCTGTAGTCAAACCTCTTTTTGCCTTCCCCTTCTTTATAAGGACACTTGGGATTACATTTGGGGTATACCCACCTATTCCAGGATAATCTTTCAATCTCAAGATCCTTAATTTGATCACACACCTACAAAGTCCCTTTTGCAATGCGAGGTAGCATTCATAGGTTCTAAAGATTAGGACCTGGATATCGTTGACAAGCTATTATTCAGCCTACCACACATGCAAACATTTACTCCATCCTTTCTTTTGACATCAGCATAAAGTAACAATCTCAGTTATTTTTTTCAAATATTTGCCCAGATTACTTCAAAATACAAATATAAATTATTTTTAAATTAAAAATTCTCAAATTTAATTGAGATACTTTTACCTTATACTAAGTTCTTCATGTTTTCTCCCTATACTGAACTCTTCTAAAGTTGCTAATTAGAAAATATGGTAATGATTTGATTGTTGAATCTAATTCTAGGTGTTTTTTTATCAGCAAAATTTCTTTAGAGTTGGAATAAAGTGGTGAAAAAAATTGAAGATATAGCTTCGTTGTAGAAAAATTGCCACCAAATTCCTATATATTAATTTATTCTCTGCCTCAATGTTTACATAGATAATTATTTTATATAAAAGTAGCTGTTTGTGGAATATAAGAAAGACCAAAATAATACCCACTCGATTCAGTCAATTATTAAATAATAAGAAGCTAAGACAAATGATAGACATGATCAGAAAACAAGCCAGAAGGGCTAAAAGAGATTTACATCAGAATCTTTATGCTAATTCTAAAATATATAGGACATTAAATTTTGAGTTATCTCTGAGACTTATCCTTATTCCAGTAAAGGCAACACTTGTACTTAATAAACATCATTTTCCCAGTTGTCTTGTCTTCTGAGCAAGTTATAGAATTACTAGCATTAAATTATTTTAATTGAAACAAAACTTTTGGCATTGTACTATAGTCTTTAATCTTTGGTAAATAAACACATAACTTTGCCAAGAGAACATTTTATTGGATAAATGTTCCATGTTGAATTGATCAGGCCCATTTCTAGAGAGTATGTTGCCAATTAATTGGCTATATGAGGCATGTTTTTTTACAAAATAATGGATGATGCATTTATTCCCCATGGCTACCCCCTAAATAAATGGCCATTTTAAGGTTTCTTTGTAATTACTATTCTAATGGAATTATTATTAAATGCACTTGTAAATTAATTATGAATAAATTTTCCGTGCATGCCTTTTTCTTTAATAGATTAGTTTTTAGGTTCATAGAAAAATTAAGCAGAACACTGAGAGTGGTACATTTCTTACAATCTATGAACCTATACTGTGGCATCATTACCACCCAAAGTCCACAGTTTACATCACAGCTCATTCTGGTGTTGCACATTTAATGGGTTGTGACAAAAGTATAATGACATGTATTCGTATTGTTGTATCATGCAGAATAGTTTCACTGCCCTAAAAATCCTGTGTTCTGCCAATTCATCCCATCCCCCTTCACCACTCTCCAACACCTAGCAACCACTGATCTTTTTCACTGTCTTCACAGTTTTGTCTATTCTAGAGTGTCATATAGGTGGAGTCATACAACACGTAACTTCCTCAGTGTGACTTTTTTTCACTTAGTTATATGCATTTAAGGTTCTTCCATACCTTTTTATGGCTTGATGTCTCATTTCCTTTTAGTGCTGAATAACATTTCATTGTCTCGATGTACCACAGTTTTACTTATCAGCTCACCTACTGAAGGTTATCTTGGTTGCTTCCAACTTTTGGAAATTATGAATGAAACTTCTATGAACATCTATGTGCAGGTTTTTGTGTGGACATAAGTTTTCAACTCCTTTGGATAAATACCAAGGAGTGTGATAGCTGTATCGTATGGTAAGAGTATGTTTAGTTTCGTAAGACATCGACAAACTGTCTTCCAAAGTGGCTGTACCATTTTTTATTCCCACCAACAATGAATGAGAATTCCTGTTACTCCACTTCAACATCAATATTTGGTGTTGTCAGCGTTTTGGATTTTAGCAATTTTATTAGGTGTGCAGTACTATCTGTCGCTGTTTTAATTTGCAATTCCCTAATGACATACGATGTTGAGCATGTTTTCATATGCTTATTTTCCATCTATATATCTTTGGTGAGATGTCTGTTCAGATCTTTGCCCATTTTTAAATAAAAGTGTTCATTTTCTTAGTGTTGAGTTTTAAGTTATTTGTGTATTTTGAATAACAGTCCTTTATCAGATATGGCTTTTGCAATATTTTCTTCTAGTCTGTGACTTATCTCCTCATTCTCTCGAGTGCACATATATAGTTTTGTTTTCCTCATTATATTACATATCTGACATTATTTAAATATCTTTATTTTTATATTATAATGATGATTTATTTAATGTTGACTTTTAGAGGTATTTGAAAAAAACTTCTTGAGAAGTATGGATGTCCTTTAATATAATAGCGATATAAATACCTTCATGTGAATGGATGAAGTGGAACAGATGTGACAACCATTGGAGTTCAGGAAGTCAAAGAAGTGTGAAACTGTCAGATGTGTCAACCAAATGGACATTGAAGATACTTGGAGTTATGATAGATCTTGAGGTGGAGGTAGGATTTGACAAATATGGGGGAGTGATTAGAAAATTGAGAAAGGCTTCGTGAAGGAGGGTACATTTGACCTGGCTCTCATAGAGGAATGGGGATTCTCTATATAGAGAGATATAATGGTAGATATGTTTTGCAGAGAGTACCGTATGTGCAAAGTTCATAGACAGGAAAAATATTTAGGGAATGGTGAGTAGTTTTATGTTGCTAGAGCAGAAAGGAAATAGAGGTTTAAGCCAGCTTATGAAGGATCTTACAGGTTATAATAAAGAGTTTGGATATACTCTGGTTAACAGCTATTGCCAATAATCATTGTATAAGCCTAAGGAATCAAAAACTTTTATTCTTTTTGTGAAAGGAAATAGCCTCCATAATATAGATAAGACAGATCTCCTCACACTCCCCCACCCCAACTTTTTTTGGGGAGCCTTATATATTACTTGGGGCAGTGAAGAGGCAAACAGACTTGACCTAATTAGTCATATTTTCTTTGTTTTACTGAATCCACTTGGGAATGGGTAGATGTAGTTCGTCTCTCATGTCTTAATGAAGGAGTGGGGAGGATGAGATCAATGAGCATTTTCCAGGGAAGGGATTCCATGGTGTATCAGTCAGCTTTGCTACAGCAGCAAACAACCCCAATACCAGTAGCTTAAGAGAAACACCAATTATTTCTGCTGTGATTATCAGCAGCTCTCCTGGTCTCCACCTAGTAGGCTTCTCTGAGTTCTGATTGGTTCTGCTGGGCAAGATTCCACTCCGTATATCTTTTGGTAGCTACTTTTGGGGATATACTATTATCATGATGGAAGGCCAGAGCAAAAGCACAGCAGCCAAGCCATTCTGAGGCATTTAAAGCTTCTTCTGGTCAACATGGTGAAAAAGACTCTCTTCTGACCAAATTCCAGTCAGGCTCCTCTGAGCCCTTTTCTTGACTAGGCCTGAACGTTGGCCTATGAAAACATCAGACTCTCAGTATAAATGATTTCATCCATCTCTCCCCTTCACACACATTAAGAGACCTGAACAAACGTTAGTATAGTTTCTAACAGCTGAAGGCCTCAGCCCTAGGAAAACCCCCAGCTCCTCCTAAAATTCCTGCCTGAGGAAGCCCAACTCTGCCAGGAAAATTTACTGTTTGTTCCAGCTAAAACCTGGTGATAGGCAGCTAGGCTCCTGAAACCCCTCTTAGATCTGTTACTTGAGAAATGTTGCAATTATAAATTCTTTCTCTGCCCTTTTGAGATGTAAGTATTCCATGAACCAAAACTACTTCCTCAAGGATCTCAGAGACTTCTCTTGAAATCCAGTCATTCAGGAAGATAACTGTAGCTCCTGGTCACTGTGGGAAGGTAGTTAGGATAGTCTAACTTCTTACATCACTATCTCCTGTCACAAAGACACAGAAATTTGTTTCTTCTCCAGATAAGCACTCATTAGCAACCCCAGATGGTCTAATCATGTTAACTGACCCCTCTTACCACTTTTTTTAAATTTCCATTTTCCTCGCTCTGTTCAAGTCTCAGCAATCCCTGTTCCCTACTCCTTTACACTCCCTTTAAAACACCCCGTCGTCTCTGCAGGAAGGGAACCTGAGTTCAGTTTACACTGGACCCTTTTCCTGTTGCAAGAGCTTATCACTGAACAAAATCTATCTTCCCAGCTTTAAGTAGTACCTGGCTTTGTCTTCGACAGTGACAAATGTCACATCTGATCAGATTCCAAAGCCTGTCAAATGACCAAGCCCAAAGTCAATGGAGGCCAGGAAATACGACAAGGGCAGAAAACAAGCAAATATGTAAACCAATGATAACGTACAAAGATTTGAATACCACAGATTCCATAAGGTGGTTTTTCTATCAGATTTTTAAAAAAGAAGTGTTAAAAGCAGTGTGTTTGACATAGCAAATATAAACAGAAAAAGTTGTAACAATGTTTCTGTCTTAATTGGCCAACACAAAATTCCCTCAAGAGAACAAAACCCATAAAGTATAAACTTTAGTATCAGAAATATGTTTCTCATTTTCATTCTTAACTGATTAGTACTGCTCCAATGTTCTTTAAATGGAAGCCATTCGTTGTACTGCTCTGTGATTATTATAAATGTGTATTTGATAATGAAAAATAGAAAAACTCATAAAAATTGCAGAGAAATCAGGAGTCTAAAAAGCATCTAAGATCCCTACCTCATGTAAATTTTGTTAAAATCTCCCAACCAGATTTTATTTTCATTTTACTTGATACAATCAAGAAACACAGTGGTTACCACTTGATGTGCCTTTTCAGATATTTCAGCCATTTTTTTCAGGCCATACTAGAACAAAAAATAATACCAATTATTTAAGACAGTAGTGTGTGTATTGAAATTGCTCAGCCTTTTAAAATTTAGGCTTGCTATGCTCCAGCAGATAGTACAACATGTCTATTTAGATGATATTCACAGTCCAGTGTCAGCAAATAGTCTAAGAAAATTAAATTCCAGGCTTGTGTGTGTGATATTTGATAGAAGGGAAAATAACTTATGTTCTGTGATATTTGATTTCAAGGTAAAATAACTCTGTAATGTGGTGACAAATTTGAAGTGACAGAAGTAATACATTTTCACTTCAAATTCAATATACTTGACATCTTTATCAATTAATTGGAGGGGGAGGGCAGTAGATCATAAGACGACAATCATATTGATGATAGGTAGTTAATGGTAAAAGATTCTAAATTACTTTGTTTAATGCATTCAATGGTCGCCTATGAGGTGGAAAGTTTACTTGTATTTTGTGTATGGAGGACTGAAAAGGAAAGGAAAAAATTTAATAAAGTATGGTCCTTGCCCTCTATGAATTTGCTGGGTAGTGAAAAGTTCCAGGAATTGATGTTAAACGTTTGTGTGTTTGATGTTGATCATGACATAACCTGTGTTCACAACAATATCACACCGAGTGGCCAACAGGGAAAGGAAAAGGGGGGTGTTTGTTCTTTAGAGAAATTAGAGTTGAGAATTATTGGAACAAATTGGAGACATGCGTAAACACTACTGAAATAACATTCAGAGAGGAGCCAATTTATCTAAAAATAAATTGTACTTTTAGTAAATTGAGAGCTTGTTTTACGTAAATATGACTAAAATTTACACGATTATGGCAAATCAGATAGGAAGCCAAATGATCTAAAGAATTAGGTTAGATTTCAAATAAAACTAATTACAGACACAATATTAATAACAATAGTAAAAGCCACTACTCACTGAATATTTCTGAAGCCAGTCACTGTGCTAGACCATTTATATACAATACCCTTATAATTCTTAAAACTGCCCTATGAGTTTGATGCTATTATTGTCACCCTTTCACCGTAGTGAAAATTAAGGCTGGGAATGACCTTGTAACTTTTCCAAGTTTACAAGCTATTAAATTAGTGGAACAAAGATTTGAGTCTTACTCCAGAGTTTGTGTTAATCAGCGAGGGCACTTTTTTCAGTAATAAGAAGAATTCTTTAATTATGTGATCATAATATTTCATAGACAGCCAAATAGAAAACCATGGGTATTTATTTTTTCTACACAGTTGGTCCTAGGACAGGAATTTTTTTTTTATGATGGTTCATGTCATCTTAGGGGGAAATAAGTGACTTTGATGGGAGTGAAGGAGAAGAGATTTTTTTAGATGATTAACTAAAAAGGACATGGCTTAGAAAAAAATGGTGGGGCAACCTTATCCTGGATCTTTCTGGCTAGTAAGAAGCTATTTACAAGCATTATGTGGGGGTTCTACTGTTTTGGGGTGAAGCCTGACTTCTCTTTGCTGTTGTATGGAGTACATAGAGGGTAAATAATCCTGAGCCTTGGCATTTGGGAAACAAAAGTGGGATTGTCCAAGCTGTCTGCTGCGACATCCCTGCCACTCCAAGTTCCCTGGGTGAGGATAGTGTCTTGGTGCCAGTTGAGGCAACACTTCCTCTCACCACTTGCTCCAGAGAACTACTATGTAAAGTCAAGTCAGTCAAAGAAAACTATTGATAAAATAAAGTTTGGTTTCTGTAGACACATTCCAGACTGAGCGCTCCTGCTTCCTAGTGAGACACTTCTACCTTGAGAATGATTTCACTGTTGCTTCACTGCTGGGTCTCCTTCCCGGATGGATCTCTAAACTCAGAGAGTGCTCAGTATTGCTGCCAATGATTTTCCCAGGGTCAGCCCTGTTACTGGTACAGCTTCTTGGATGTTCTACAACCCCACACAAACTGGCCTGGTCAGGACACAGAGGAAACATGACGGACTCAAGAAGGTCTTCAAAAGCTCTTTGGGGATGACTATTATTACAATTTCAGCACCACCATAGTTTTAAAATGGTTGAATTAGATTTAAGACTCCCTAGCTCTAACATTCTATGAATAAGTAGAGTTTGTGGGTAGGCCCAGGAACACACCCATCACGTCTCTGGGAAAATGCATTACAAATCCAAACAGACTCAATAAATCGATTTCTGGAATTGATTCCTTAAAGCTGGGAACAGACTAAGTGGGAGTGAAACATAAAGGCTTTGGAAGACAACATATTGTGTCCACATTTGGCAGAGCCCAGAGTCACTTTGCTACTCCAAATGCTGAAATAAAATAGTACCTTAGATGAAAATCTCAGCTTTCTCCAACTGTTTTCGTAAGAAATCTGCTATTCTAATCCAAGCAAACATTTTGTAAAGTTGTTTTTTTTTCTTCCAGCTTTATTGGGATATAATTGACAAAATTGTAAGATATTTAAAGTGTACAATGTGATATGTATATGTGTATACATAGTGAAAAAAATTCCCCGATTGAGTTAATTAACACATCCATCACTTCACATATTTACACTTTTTTTGTGTGAGAACACTTAAGTTATTCTCTTAGCAAATTTCAATTATACACTAATAGTGTTTTTAACTAGTACCACCATGTTATACATTAGATACTCAGAACTTATTCTTCTTATAACTGAAAGTTTGTACCTTTTTACCAACCTCTTCCTACTTCCACCACTTCCCAGCCCCTGGCAAACATTTTTCTACTCTCCTTTTCTATGACTTCAACTTTATTTTTTTAAAGATTCCATATGTAATTGATACCATGTATTTGTCTTTCTCTGTCTGGCTTATTTCACTTAGCATAATGCCTTTCTGGTTTACCCATGTTGTCACAAATGATGGGATTTCCTTTTTTTTCTAAGGCTGACTAACACTCCATCACCAAGTTTTAAAAGATGTATTGATGATATGGTGTAAAGGCAGGCTCACAGTTGGGTTTCTTGTTGGTGTCAAGGCTGACACTCCCCACCCCACCCATCTTTTTCCTCTCAAAAGCAGCAAACAAATCCCTCCTGCCCCTTGCCACTGCCTGTATTCCAATGTCCATCACCATCCCCTTTTCTCCTCCACAGTCCAAATTACCAGGGACTTTTTCTTAACAAAGATGTGTCCCTTTATAAAAGGGATTCTTATAGGGACTGCCAAGAGAATGGCATTTATCTATTTTGTTACATAAATGACCAGGGCATATGTAATTTTTTCAAAGAGTATTTTTCCCCCCATAGGATTCTAGTTTCTAGAATATAGTGTATTGGTAATCATCATCAGTCAAGCTCATGTTTGTAGCTAGAAAGATATCAAAGCTAAGAAGTGAAATGGTTCTTCCTTCCTAGAAAGACTGATTGTAAACTTAATCCTGTAGCTTGTCTCAGGTGCTTAAAAACCATTGCACTTAAAACTTTGTCATTGATTAAGCCCCTTTATTAACATTTTGGGTAAAGGAAAGGAAAGGTAGGAATTCTTTTAGATATTCTTTACGTATTCGTAAGCAATTATTAATAAGGGCTTGGCTATCTTTTACTTTTAACCAGATTGCATACATTTCATGTCAATTATTCCCTCCTAGTTACCAGTTTTTAAAACTTTAATCATTACTCTTGCTGCTTTTTTAACTTTCCTGCATTTAACATTATTTGCACTTATTTGATTAATTGTGATTAAGTAGTAAAAATATACACACGTATTTTGAATATTTTTACTGCTTGTAGTATTTGATAAATGTATTTTGATCCTGATCACACTAATTTAGTGTGTTCTAATATGTTATATGTACATTAAGTATGCTCCGTGCTAATCATTTAGTTATTTCCTGTAATACAACCCAATCTCTGCTTTTGCTGGAAGCAGATCAGGGTGTTTTCTATTTTTGTTTTTAATTTCACCGTTCCCCAAGGCTTTCTTAATTCTGTTTTTCATGGATAGGTAACATTTTGCCTCTGAATATTTAAGCCATGATTAATGTATATTCACATAGCATTTGACTTGCTAAATGAGTTTTTGTTTAAATGAAATATTTGGTTAATAGGTAAAAATGGCAATTTATAATATATCACTCCACAGCCTAGTATCTAGAATTTTCTTCATGAAATATAATTCTAGAAGAAATCTCCTTTCATGTTTGTTATTTAATTTATCACATTGTGGATCTCAATGATTGGTGGGAATAGCTCATGAAATGCAATGCTCAAGGAAGAAAGTAAATAATATTATTTGAATTCATTTGCTAGTTTTGTGCTTTACATGAAATATTTTATTCTATTCTCCCAACTGTCATAATGTAATTAATTTCAATTTAAAGATAAGGAAGTTAGGGTTTATAGATGTTCAAAAGCTTGGCCAAGTTCATACTAGTAAGTGGTAATGCTACTTTCACCTACTGCTCAAGTTAATTTTTTTTGATATTTGCAGGGCCCACGAATTCAGAGACTGTAGTTTGTTTTATTTTGTTGCTACATTCAGGTCTACTATTTATAGAAGAATAATGTGCCAAATATTGTTGTCAAAAGGATTTTCATATGAAACTAGCTCTACAGAAAGTCTTTTTGTCCCTTTCCCTCACTCACTCTTGTGATAGTGACAATGGCAACAATATATGCTATTCCGCTTGCTCATCTTACAACTGCTCCCATCAAGGAAGGGGCTCTATGTTCTCGCCACCTGAGTCTGGTTGTCGGAGGTAGTGACACTTCGCTACTTCTTATGCTAAATCATAAAAGGTGATTTTTTGACCTTGTTCTTTTGGGACTCTCACTCATTCTAGTCACTGAATACTGCTAGAAAGACCAAGCAGCCTTGCAGAGGTCCACATGGTAGAATCCAAAGCTCTAGGCATCAGACACTCACAACTCAACTATCAGCCAATGGCCAGCACCAGCTTGCCAGCCATGTGAGTGAATCATCTTGGAGGGGATCCTGTTGTCCCTAGGTGAGCTGATGCTACATGGAACAGAGGTGAGCTTGTCACAGATCCCTGTCAAAATTGAAGCTATGAAAGTTCAATAAACTATTGCTAGTGTTAGAAGCCACTGTTTTGTGGTGATTTGTTATTAAAAAATGAACAACTTAAACAAATGTCAAATGTTCTTCTGGATTCATGGAAAACTTACTTTTAAAAATCATTTTCATTGCACTCTTATTTCTGCAAGTTCCCTATCCATTAGATGAACTCAGACCTAATCTGATAAAAACAACCTAAGCAAAGTTTTCAGGTGCAGGAAAGCTTGCACAAATCTGAAATCATTTCTTTTTTGTAGTTTTACACTTATCCTGCACTATTATAAAGCCCGTATGTCTGTTTTAACCAAAATAGTCCAGGAAAAAGCAAATTAATTTATTTATTCTGGACTTGCTGTGGTGGTATAAATAGGGGAGGTAACCTTTGCACTAGTTGAAGTTTAAAAGGATTCTATTTGAACCTCAGACAATTCCGTTGCCACAAGTTATCTATCTTTTATTAATACTATAATTGAATAAATGTCTTATTTAACTTATGGACTCTCTCCTTCTAACAAACTTCTTTCACTAAGAGCATATTTCTTGCAGTCTATTTATTTTTTGTGTGTGTTATTTACAGATTTCCTAAAATGTATTTTTCCTTAAAAATATAATTTTTCTTTCCCTTTTTCTTAGTCTTATCATGATAATTGGTCATAAATATCAAGGTTATGATTTCTAGTCAGGCTTAAACATCCATTTGACAAGCTCATAAGATCATCAGTTATCCATATGTATATTTTATCATGGCATAAATAGAATATATTGTGTAATATTGTTGAATATATGATTCATATTAACTGTTTGAAAGAGTAGGTGGACAAGAGCTCAGGAAAGTCACACAGGTGACCTCACCTTACTATTACTGAGAGTCTGAATTCTAGGGACACTAGCTTTGATCTTCGACACATGGCACTGAAAGACTGGAGATGGTTCGTTGTCTTAAGGCAAAGTAGAAACCAAGGCCTTAGCCTTGGTTTCCCCTTCCCTAGAAAACAAAGCTTGAAACAGGGGTTTGTATGCAGGTAATTTATTTAGGAAGTAATCCTAGGTAACAGGAATGGGGACTGAGGGACTGTCACCTGGAAGGAGAGAAAGGAATGGGAGTAATTAATCAAATTGGTCATCACTGTAGCTATAGGAGCTCAATTCTCCTGGGAACTTCTGATGAGCTCTTTAGACAGTGAAGGCTCCAAGTCCCATCAGACTTCACTTAAGGACAAATTCAAAAACAGAGTGATTAAGAATTTCAAGACAGTTACAACAGGGCACTAAACTCAGGCCCTTCTGAGGACAGGACCCTTGTACGCCTGCACTAGTGGCTCCCCTAGGAAACTACCCCAGCTTTGATCTTCGACACGTGGCACTGAAAGACTGGAGATGGTTCATTGTCTTAAGGCAAAGCAGAGACTTTAATGTGAATGCAGGAAAGAGCTGGGAGGCCGAGGGGATCTTGAGAGCATGAGCTCATGAGCTACAGAAATGCACAAAAATTCAGTGAAGCATTCCGCTGTAAGCAGCTTAGGCATTTCAGTGTAAACTCAGCCTACATCTGAGAAGGGAGAGGTCTCAGCTGACATTTAGGTTATACTTGTGTTAGGACAGCCTTTGGCCACCGTTACTTTTGGAACAGCTTCAACACATTTGCAATTCATATACAGTTTGTAATAAGAAACTCTTGAGTCTTTGTCACACTTTGCCATTTCTCTTATCTCTTCATCCTGTGTCAATATTGTCTTAGTCAGATCAGGCTGCCATAGAAAAAAACAAAACAAAACAAAACAAAACAAAACAAAACAAAACAAAACAAAACAAAACAAAACAAAACAAAACACCATAGTCTGGGTGGGTGCTTCAACAATAGAATTTATTTCTCATAGTTCTGGAAACCAAAAAGTCTAAGATCAAAGTGCTGGCTGATTTCATTCCTGGTGAGAACTCCCTCTCTGCTTTGCAGATGGCCATCTTTTTGCTATATCATCACATGGCCTTTTCTCAGTACGTACACATGGGAAGAGGGACAGAGAGAGAGAGCGAGAGCGAGAGCGAGAGCGAGAGCATTCATTTTCTCTTTTTTATAAAGCCACCAATCCTATCCTATTAAGTTCCCATCCTTATAACTTCATTTAATGTTAATTACCTCTGAAAAGCCCTGTCTCTAAATACAATCATACTGGAAGGTAGAGCTTCGACATACGAATTTGGGGGTGGGGGGCACAATACAGTCCATAGCAAGTATATATTTTAAAATCCCAAGTGCTGGATTTCTTGTTTACCCACATTCAATTTGATGTTGTTTGTTTCTTTCTTTCTTTCCTTTTTAAAATAAATTTTATTGGGGAACAGCGTGTTTCTCCAGGGCCCATTAGCTCCAAGTCATTGTCCTTCAATCTAGTTGTGGAGGGCGCAGCTCAGCTCCAAGTCCAGTTGCCGTTTTCAACCTTCAGTTGCAGGGGCACAGCCCACCATCCCATTTGGGAATAGAACTGGCAACCTAGTTGTTGAGAGCTCGTGCTCTAACCAACTGAGCCATCTGGCTGTCCCTGATATTGTTTCATTGGGTCCATCTAACTTGCTGAAATACTTAGGGCTCTTATTCCGTGAAGGGGATACATATATAGTTGTACTGCCATCCCACATCCCTATACTATTTAAGAACTTTCTGTCTTCTCATGGGAAAAAAATTGATGGACTCCAAAATTTGTCCCATCCCAAATCTATCAAGATGCTAATCAGAATAAAGGGTTCTTCCATTTGCCAAGATTTACCTCATTGAAAGGCATTTTGGGCTATAGCAAAATAGCAATATTTTCTCTGTTTTGGGAGAAGTGTCTATGCCAGCAGAAGAGCTGGCTCTGCTTTTGTCTGTTCTAAGGAGCTGACTCTGGGAATTTGGCATTCAGTTCTGGATGCTACACTTAGAGGGACACCTATTCAAAGATGTCTGTTCAGTAGGGATGGTGAGTGATTTGGGGAGCATGATCTAGGAGTAGAAGTTCAAATTCTTAGAAGAAAAGTGGATATGGGGGTCATCTATCTGATCTGAAGTGTTTAAAGGCCTGTCAGATGTAAGAGGAATTAGACTCATCCCGAAAGCCCAGAAAAACACAACTAGTATTAACGGATGGCTGTGAGGGGAAGGCAAATTAGTTTATGAGGAAGAAACTTAGAACAGCCAGAGTTGTGCAAAAGGGGCAGTTCTCTGAATCATGATGTAGAAATGTTTTCCTTATTGACAGTATTCAAGCAGGGGAAGAATATTTTATACTCTGGTCATTGTCTAAGATGGAATTTGTCCAAGTACAGTGGAGTTGATGTGACTAGCAAGGGATGTTCTTTGTGAAGCACCGTTTGGTGCTCTGAGAAGGCTCATTTCCTGCTATAAAGTATCATGTTAAGGAATGCTTAGAGTCTGCACTAATATCTTAGGTATACCATACCAAAATACCATAAACTAGATGGTATCAAACAACAGAAATGCATTGTCTCACAGTCCCAGAGGTTAGAAGTCCAAAATCAAGGTGTTGGCAGACCTTGCTCTCTCTGATACCTAAAGGGAGAATCTTTCCTGCCTCTTCCTAGTTTCCGATGATTGACATCGACCCTTGGCATTCTTTGGCTTGCAGCTGCTCCACTCCAGTCTTTACCTCTGTTGTCCGTAACGACACCAGTCATATTTGATTAGTGTCTACTCTAATGGTCCCAACTTGACTACATCTACAAAGACCCTATTTCTAAATAAGTTCTCATGCACAGGAACCAGGAGTTAGGACTTCAACATTTCTTTTTGGAAGACACCATTCAACTCCGTACAGTATTCCAAGGAAGCTGATGAACGGCACTTTAATACTGGCTAAATTATCTAAGTAAATCAATTTATCTCTCAGAATTTCAGTTTCTGAAGTTAAAATCAGAACAATAACTTTCTCTCACCACCGGACAGGGAATGATGTGACTACTTGAAGAATTGACACTTGGACATATGAACTCAAAACTCTCATAAATGGACACCTTTATTGTAACTCTGTCAATGTAGGTGCATTTCCAAATGATTTTTTTCCATTGAGTATAATGAAAGCATGAAGTGCTTAATCTCCAATGAGTAAGAAAAATCTCATGAACACTAGCTACAAAAGGCCAAAAGGCAGGCTCTGCAATAAGAACATGAGAAACAACACAGTTTTATTTCATTTTGAAGGAGCCTGAGAAAATGAACTGACTTAGTCAACACACTCTATTCAGTCCACATGAGGAAAAGAAAAACACAAGGGAACTGTTTTAGGAATTTATTCTAAGATTTACGATCTAATTTTTTGCTGTGAAATTCACTTTGTTCCCACAATATCTTATTCAAAAACTTTCTGGTGACCTAAATCAGTCATTTTCTCTTACAGCCCATTTTCCATCCTGTCCTCGATTTCCAGCTGCTCTTTGTGCTCACTGTTGATTATTGTCTGGGATAATTTGGGTAGATACACAACATGTTTCCAAACATTAGAGGAAGGACTAAAAATTACATTTCTGTATGGAATCATGCTGGAAGGATGTGTGCTCAACAGCTTAAAGTAATGGATATGGACTGAGAATGGCCAAAACAATCTTGAAAAATAACAAAGTTGAATGACTCATACTTTCTGATTTTAAAACTTATTACAAAACTACTGTAATCAAGACAGTGTGGTACTGGCATAAGAATAGACATACAGATCAATGGAATAGAATTGAGAGTCCAGAAATAAACTTACATTACTGGCAAATTTATTTTCAATAAATGTGCTAAGGCAATTCAATGGGATAAAGAATATTTTTTTAAATAAATGGTACTGGGACAATGGAAGATCCACATGCAAAAGAGTGAAATTGGACCTCTACCTCATCCTATACATAAAAATGAACTAAAACTGGATCATAGACCTAAATGCAAGAGCTACATCTAGAAAAAATATTAGAAAAAAACATAGGAGTAAACCTTAGTGACCTTGACTTAAGCAATAGTTTCTTTAATATCACACCAAAAGCATAAGACATAAAAGGAAAAAAAAATGGATAAATTAGACTTCATGAAAAAAAAATTGTGCTGCAAATGAAATCAAGAAAATATAAAGACAACCCACAAAACAGAAGAAGATATTTGCAAATCACGTGCTTGACAAGAGTCTTATATCTAGAATATATAAAGAATACCAACAACTTAATAATATAAGGACAAACAGCCCAATTGAGAAGTTGGCAAAGAATTTGAATAGACATTCATCCTAAGAAGATATACAAATGGCCAATGAGCACATGAAAAGATGCTCAATATCATTAAGGAGGGAAACACCAATCAACAATGCAATCAGATACCACTTCACATTCACTAGGATGGTTAGAATAAAAAAGATGTGTAAGTAAGCTTAGTGACAGAAGGAGGGTGGTGGAAAGGTCTCTGAGCCCTGACAGCCAAGAGTGATTTCATCGGGCATAAGGATTTTATATCAGGGGGAGATGAGTGGGAACAGAAGCAAAAGTTCCAGCCAGCCTGCTGAGGTCAATACAAATATCCAGAGTATGAGTCACAGATCAGACACCCTCCCCATGCCCTGTGGACAGATGGAGAACAGGGCCTTGGAAACCAGAACATTGACACCCAGCTGATGGAGATGAGGCTGCACTTGCAGCAGATCATAGAGGAGCACATCCTACAGCCAATGACCAGATGCCTGCAGTAGGGCCTGGTGTTGGAAGAGCAGAGGCACAATTAGGCCACACTGAAGCAGGAGATCCTTCCGAGCTGCTTAATATGTCAGATGGTCAACCTCCTTCAGTTTGGGGCCATGGGTGGCTTGGGGCTCCACCTGCCTTGCCCTTCCCAGGACTCTAGGGATGATATCAGAGGGGGCAGGTGGCCTGACCAGCTAATTCACCAGCTAAGTGATTTTGTCAGCCATGACCTGTCCACCCATGGGAGTGACATCTCTGCCTTATACCACTCCAATGTCCAGCAGCATGAGACCTACCAAGGAGACAAGTGCCATGAGGACAAGGACACGGGGTTTCATTAACCTCGGAACCCGTGAGAAAAAGCTTTGCACTGATCTGATGACTGACAGGTTGAGTCGGGGTGACATGAACCGCCCTGAGGAGGTCCTGCTGCTTTATTCCAATGACAGAGGGAAACTGTTGCTATGGCAAGATGTGACCTGGTCCTGGCCTAGTCTTGCAAGGCACCTGTCCATCTTGATCCAGAAAACTTGGTGGTTGCAAATGGCTGCTGTTCTGTCTTCCCTGTGCTGACCATGGTTCTGGGTGACCCAGGTGAGCCCTTTTTGTCCCCTGCCCCCTTCTGTAGTGGATTTGGTTTTATTTCCCATGTGCTTGTGAAAGTTGAGCTGATTCTTGTTTACCTGGGCAGTGAGATCACTGATCTGAACACCCATCCTTTCTAGCTCACTGGGGACAAGTTGGAGCAAGCCCTGTTGAGGCGAGGCTTAAGGGGGGAAAGGTCAGTGACCTCCTGCTGATTCACTCCCAAAATCCTCTGGGTGACATCTGTTCCTGAGACTCACTGAAGGAACACCTGGAATTTGCCAAAGGTACAACTGTATGTGATTATAGATGAGACTTAACATGCTGCGTTTGATGAACCCATCACATTTCACAGTGTCCTGTTGCCTGACCTCAACAGTACCCCTGTGATCTGGGGCACCAGTAAGGATTTTGTCATCTCTGGCTTCCACTTTGGCACTCTGTATACTCCACAACAAGGAGGGGGTCTCTGCCATGAGCTCCTTTGGCTACCTGCACAGCATTTCTGGCATCGCCCTGCAAGAGCTATGTTGGTTGCTCCAAGACAGAGAACAGACTGATAAATTGTACTTGCCCCTAGTTACTCCCAGCTGAGTGTAGCTCACAGGTACCACATTAACAAGTTAAAGGCATTGAAGATCCCCTTTCTCAATCATGGCTCTGGCCTCTATGGATCAACTTAAAAAAAGTACATGGACTCATGCCCATCTGAGAAAGAGCTGCTCCTCCATTGCTGCTTCCTGGAGATAAAGATGTCCATGGCAAGACCTGCAAGTGTAAGGAGTCTGGCTTGTTCTGTCTCATCTTTGAGGACAAGTTCCTCCACCTAAAACTCACCACATATCAGTTCTATCTGGTGCTAGTGGAACAGAAGCAGGATCTGACAGGGAAGTAACTGGAGGACGCACAAGGGGACTAAGGTGTCTGTCTCCCAACCGGCGACTTCAGCCAGTCGCATGGTCAGGATGTCCCTGATGTCATCGACCTCTGCTCCAGAAGGCGGGGGTATTGAACTGTATGTACTATGACTAAGCGAACAGTGGGCTCCTCCAGGAAGGGGCTCATCTGACTCAGTTATCAACCTCCTTACACTGAGCACCTGTCGTTTTTGGAAGCTGCAGACTTCTTTTTAGTCATTATATGTGTGCGAAGTGTTTTTAATGGGGGTTAGAGGTACCCCCTAGAGGAACAAAGGGAAGTCTCTGGGCCCCTATTTAGATGGGTTTATTTTGTATTTGATATCTGTTAAATTTCACATTCTTTTAAATTCCAGGCCTATTTTATTTCTCGGTCATGTTCTTTATAATCACCTTTGGGACCTAGATGATTTTTTTTTGTCCTTTCTAAAGTTCTAAGGCAGGTTGCATGTGAACAAGAATGCTGTCTGGGGCAGGCCAGAAAGGAAGGAAACAAGTGTTCCCTAATTGATGGATGCAGTGTCCTATAGGATCCTGACAAGATCACACCCACCTTACCCAAGAGTGGCTGAGTGGCAGGGTGGGGTATAATTCAGATGTTCTTATTTGCAAATATGAGTTCTTTCCATTCTCGCCTTTTCAAAAGGCTTTTAAAATTATTCTCTGGTGACAAGTCTGGGTTCTTCAATTTTCATCTCTAGTGTTTTCAGCTGTTCAGACCACACCACATGTAAATTTCTCTGCAAAGCCCTACACATCTGAGCTTTAGTCTGAGCACTGATGCTGTGACATGGGTAGAAAGTGGTCTGAAATTAGATTATAGCAGTAGTTGCACAATTCTGTGAATATACTAAAATCCATGTAATTGTATACCTAAATAGGTGGATTGTATGATATGTGAATTATATCTCAATGAAGCTGTTAAAATATGCTATGAGACAAAAGAGTAGCATATACTTTTATAGGATAGTCAGGAAAGGAGAATGTGAAAAAGTAATATGTAATCTGAGTTCTGAAAGATGTTTAGGGATTAGCCAGACAAAGAGTGAAGGGAACCTATTTACAATTGCTTCAAAAACAATAAAATATTTAGGAATAAATTTAACCAAGGAAGTAAAAGACCTCTACTCAGAAAATTATAAGACATTGAAGAGAGAAATTAAAGAAGGCACAAATAAATGGAAACATATCCCATGCTCATGGATAAGGAGAATTAATATAGTTAAAATGTCCACACTACCTCAGGCAATATACAGATTCAATGCAATACCTATCAAATTACCAATGACGTTTTTCACAGAACTAGAACACATAATCCTAAAATTTACATGGAACCATAAAAGACCCCGAATAGGCATGGCAGACTTGAGAAAGAAGAATAAAGTGGGATGTATTACTCTACCTGACATCAAATCATACTACAAGACCAGAGTAATTAAAACAGCATGGTACTGGCATAAAAACAGACACATAGATCAATGGGACAGAATAATGACCCACTGGTAAATCCATGAGTATATGATCATTTAATCTATGACAATGGAAGCAAGAATTTACATTGGGGTAAAGAGAGTCTGTTTAATAAATGGTGCTTGGAAAACTGGACAGACATATGTAAAACAATGAAGCTGGACCACCTCCTTAAGCCATATGCAAAAATAGATTTAAAATGATTAAAGACTTAAATGTAGGACCTGAAACCATAAAGCTCCCAGAAGAAAATATAGGAAGTAAATTTGAAGACATTACCCTTAGTAATATTTTTACTGATGTATCCCCTCGGAAAAGGGAAGCAAAAGAAAAAAATAAACATGTGGGATGACATCAAACTAAAAAGTTATTTCACAGCAAAGGAAACCAACCAAAAATACATAAAAGGCATACTATTGAATGGGAGAACATATTTTCCAATTATAGATCTGGTAAGGGGTTAATATTAAAAATTTATTTAAAACTCATATGACTCAACACCAAAAAAAAACAACAAACAACCCAATTAAAAATGGGCAGAGGACATGAAGGGACATTTCTCTAAAGAAGAGATACAAATGGCCAACAGACATATGAAAAATGCTCAATGTCACTAATCATTAGGGAAACGCAAGTAAGAACCACAATGATATACCACCTCACCCGGTCAGAACGGCTATCATCAAGAAATCAACAAACAACAAAAGTTGGCGAAGATATGGAGAAAAAGGAACCCTTAGTGCCCTGTTGGTGGGAATGCAGATTGGTGCAGCCACTATGGAAAACAGTGTGAAGGTACCTCAAAAAATTGAAAATGGAACTACCTTATGACCCAGCAATTCTACTCCTGGGTATCTATCCAAAGAAATCCAAAACACTAATTTGAAAAAAATATATGCACCCCTATGTTTATTGCAGTGCTATTCACAATAGCCAAGATATGGAAACAACTGACATGCCCATCGATAGATGACTGGATAAAGAAACTGTGGAACACATGTGCAATGGAGTATTACTCAGCCATAAAGAAGAATGAAATCTTACCATTTGCAATGACATAGATGGACCTAGAGAATATTATGCTAAGTGAAATGAGTCAGATGGAGAAAGACAAATACCATACAATCTCACCTGTATATGGAATCTAAAGAACAGAATAAACAAGAAAACACAGCAGAAATAGACTCAGAGATGCAGAGAAAAAGCTGTTGTTTGCTATATGGCAGGGGGTTTGGAGGATGGGAGAGAAGGTGATGGGATTAGAAAGTACTAATCAGTGGCCGCAAAATAGTCATGGGGATGTGAAATGCAGTATGGGGAACATAATCAAAAATGTTGTATAGATTGTGTAGGGTGCCAGATGGGCACTGGACTTATGGGGGGATCACTGCCTAGATTGTGTATACCCTGACCACTGCACTGTACCCCTAAAGCTGATGTAGACTAATATTGAATGTTAACTGTAATTATATATATATAGATACAGATATATAGATATACATATATATCAGATATATAGATAGATAGATGATAGATAGATATATACAGATATACATATACACATATACATATACATATATATATATATAATATCATGGGATGCAAGGTATAGCAAGGGGAATATAATCATTGGTATAGTAACAGCTATCTACGATATGGGTAGGCTGGGACGGGGGTTACCACTTTGTGAGAAGTATAAGTATCTAATCATTATGTTGTTTTATTCACCTGAAACTAGTAAAAAAAAAAAAAGTAAAAGAAAAAATAAAATAAAATCTAGAACTGTAGAAAAAAACAAAATAGGGGAAATGTGTATACATAGAGTTTGTTTATTCTAGTTTGTAGAAAGCCTCCCATTCTCAGACATTTTCTGAGAATCAAGTTTAACGCTATTGGACGGCTACTTCTCCTTTTATCTGAGTGCATGCCACAATGATTACTTACCTCAAAGCCTCAGAGCTTCTGGAAATACAGAGGTTTGTGGAATGTCTATTCTAAGTGGGACATTTTGATAATGCAGCATTTTGGATTCACTGAATTAAAGTTGTAATATGGGCTTCCTTTCAAAGAAATCAAAATATGGGAAGGAGAGGAAAACAGGAAATATGAGGGGGAGTTTATTGTCACTTTGAGTAACTGAATAGGATTTTAATATGAATGATGCTTCAAAGCTGTAGGGATAAGTAGGGAAAACATTTTATTTTTCATTTCATCAGGGCTATGGAGATAAATGAAAAAATATCTACTTACATAAACATCAAAGCACAAAAATCTAAAAGCATCCCAAAAAGGTGGCTTTCATTGAAATAGAAAGTCTATAGAAAGCAATGTTTCCATGGGACATTGACAAATTATAGGCAAAAATGTCTCACAGTCATACCAATGCTTTTTAGTCTTGTATTTTCTTTAAATAGCATATAAAATGATTGTAGGATAATGGCTAAAGGGTAGCTTTGAACAAATGGAAAACTGTTGTCTTTGAATTATTATTTCCTCAATTCTCTAAGACCAGGAATATTTGCAGTTTGAATAGAATTTACAAATATAGTGTCATAAAAAACAATAAAAATATGCTGTTTTTGAAAGTATGTGAAAAAAGCTAAGATGAAGGAAATACATCAATATAATTGGATTTTTTCATGTAATTATTATTCTGTGCCTTTTTTTAAAGCTAGTTTAAGGGTGTTGTAGAATACATCTCACACAAAATAGTTCAATGGTATTTTTTTTGTTTTTAAATTTCATAAGCACTTATAATTGGAAAAACCTGTTGATGCCATTTAATGATGATAAGTGTACTTTGCATAGTTTGCTTTTGAATTGTTTGTGTTTAAGTTCATAAAGAACCCACATTGCTGGTATAATTTATTGTAGTAAATATTCCCTGTTTAAAATTTCAACTATTTTAATCTTACGCAGACCTGTAATTTATGCAAAAGTTATACGAAAGAAAACCAATAACTCAGACAACTGTGGAGGTTTTCATTATCTAGAAATTTGACACTATATAAAGTGTTCAGATAATTATTTCAATATTTTTAAATGTTGAGATAACTCGTAGGTTTAAAGTTATATTTCCTCTTCTCCCCAAAATAAATGATCTTTTTACTTAAAAGGGTTTGCTTCAGATAACAGATATAAAGCGTTTGCAGAAGCTCTTGAGATTCAGACAATTAAAATCTCCTGAAGCACTGAGTTCAAAAAATGACTTAGAAAACTATCAAAAATAAAAGAGGTAAACAAAAAGTTTCAAATCGGAAGAATTTCCCAATTCTTAACTAGGGTCAGTCAGAGTTTAAATTATGTTTTTCCTTGGAATGGTTTAGGATAAATAGATATGAGATGGCAGGAATGGACTGAAAAAGCTCTCTCTTTAAATCTTAAGAGCACATACATATATGAGCTACAAAATTCAGTTATAATCATGTGATTCTTTTTTTTTTTTCACATCACTATTTTTTGTTCCAATTCTGTTATAGCCTGAGCTCAGAATTGGTGTAATGTTTTGGAGCAGTTTTAATTTCAGAATATGTGAAAGTTTTGTGTTAGAGTTAAATATTGCTTTTATTTTGCATTATATGTGATAGTGGGAAGAGGGAAGCTACAAAACAATGTTATCAGGCAAGCCTCATTGAATTTGGTGAGGAGAACACGTGAATGGCAGCCAGGAGCAATAAGTTCTAGCTTAAAGTTTGCCTCATTCTCCTGTGTGGTTTGGCAAATCATTTAACCTCTCATCTATCAGAGGGAGACAGTAGTATCTACTCACTCATACACAGATTACAAATTCCTTGAAGGCAGAGACTTTGTCATCTTTAAGAATTTTTACGTAGCATCTTTTACAGTGCAGGGCATGAGTACTTGAAAAAAAAAGTTTAATGTTTAACACATGAATCAAACAATTTGAGGTCCTAGGTATATAAATTATTAAAATTTATAAGAATTAAAGATCATACTATGGAATTATCAAAGTAGATATGTGGATGGATTATGGAGACAGTTGTCTATTAAGTTGATTACTTTGATCAAATTTGAGAAGGTAGAAGATTGATGTAGCAGAAATATCACTGCACTGGGGATCAGGAGACTTCAGGTCCAATAATGGTCTAGAGTCCCATCAATGTCATTGAGTCATGGAGTTGCTAGATGGAAATGTTCCCCAGGGTATCCTTCTCTTCGTCATTTTATGGGTGAAGAAAGCAGTGCTCACCTGTCCATAGTCCTAGACTACCAGTACCCAGGTTTCCTTGCTTCCTTCCCAGAGCTCTTCCTTCCATGACTCGGCCAAGTCCCTGACTACACTAGCTTGTTGTCTTCTTCTCCAAGAGTTTGAATTAGGAGTTTGCTAGTTTTTGTTTTTTTTTCTTTTTCTTTCTTTTTTTTTTTAGAGTTGCTTACTATGATGATTTTCAGATCGTTTAAATGGGGGAAAATCTCTTTCTTGGTTTTTATTTTCTATTTGTAAATCTAGTAAATTAAAACAAGGCTAACTTCAACACATGGATGGATAAAAGATACTTCAATGATGCTAGTTGTCACCTTGCTGACACTTTCAGTCAAATCTGAATGAAACAAATGAACAACAAAACAACAACATCAACTGAATAATACTTTTAAAATGAGAAATACAACAGTTTGACTCTAAGATTTCTTTGCCAAGGAATCTGTGTGGCCTTTCCCCAGTCCAACTTGCACAGGGCTTAATCCTGTTTCAGGGCAAAACACTTCCAAAGTGCATGTGGAGCATGCAGTTCTGGAACCACTCGTGGTAGCTTAAACTATTCTGCAAACTTTCATGCTATGGGGAAAAGGACATCACAGTGACGAGAGTGCTCTTCTTGCCAAATGGGCAACGTCAGAAATAAAGTATGATGTTGACAAGGAGAACAAGCAACCTCAGAGAATTGCCTGAATTCCTTCAGAGAATGCAGAAAACTCCTTAATTGTTTTACTCTCTGGTAATGATTAAGGGTGCAGTAAATTTGTTGTGCCGTAGAAAGTTAGGTGTTGAAACAAATTGAATATCCATTAACATTTGAGAATATTACATATTTTTCCTGTCTTTTTTTTTTTTTAAATTACCTTCCAAGAGAAGATTTATTGGTTTCCAAGGTTCAGATCCAACCTGCTCTTTCGATGAGTGCCCCAGCTCTCTGACTAATTTGTGTTGTGTACTGGTGTAAACTGAGTGAGGCAGTAGGAGGTTCACTTGTTATTTCCTGGTTTCTCATTCATTCATGTGGCTGGCAAAAAAATAAATAAATAAACGGAAAGGTGAGTCCAAATACGTGGGTCTTATTTACTGTTAAACCTTACTTGGTGCCATTGAGCAAAAACCTCTCTAGGATGGTTTCCTCATCTATTCTGATTCTCAACCTGGGGGATCAGGGGGGGGCAGGTTGGGTGTGTGAAAATACCTCTGATCCTTTAGGAAGTCAGGGAAATGTAAAAACTTTATTGCATTTTAAACAAAGGTTAATTGAAATCAATTATGCCCTCCTCAATTACTGCACATAGTCTGAATAAAACTGTTTCGTTACTTTTTAAGGCAATAGTAGCAGCGTAATATGGCCCCACAAATGGTCTAATGCTGAGAACTATTCTAATTGAAAGTCATTATGCATATTACATTACTTAATAAATACAATTTGGTAGATATAATCTTTAAAGGTAAAAGTCATTGGGGGGGAGGGGAGGAAGAGGAAGTAGTGTATTTTCTGAAGGGTCAAAGATTGAAACCCGTGCACTGGGTCATCTTTAAAATGTTTCTAGCTCTAGGATTTTAGATCAGGGGTCGGTAACCTTTTTCTGTAAAGGGCCACATAGTAAGTATTTTAGGCTTTGTGGGCCAAATGATCTCTGTCACAACTATTCAGTTTTGCCATTGTAGCATTAAAGCAGCCATAGACAATATGTAAATGAATGGATATGTCTGTGTTCTAATAAATCTTTATTTATAAAAACAGGCAGTGGGCCAAATTCGGCCAGGGACAATAGTTTGCTGACCCCTGTATTTGGTGACCTCTGAAACCCTAAGCCTGCTTACTCATCAAGGAGAGAAATACAGAGACAGAAAGACAAGCAGGGGGAATCTGTTTTGTGTTGACTAAATGTGTGTGCTTCAGTTTCCTATTCCAGGTTCAGTGATAATAAAATGACCTCAGACAAATTAAGGTTTTAAAAGATTTGGAATAATCCATGTCCCCATGTTTTCTCATAAAGTCAAGGCAAGATTCGTAATAGCAGCACTGAGGACAATACCTGGATGCAGAATGAGTCCTGGCAGGTTTACCTACCCCGAAGAGCACGCTGCTGGCTGCAGACTCAGCTCTCCTTTTCAGAACCCTAACTGGGGCAAGTGGACAATTCAGCGCTGTGGACAGAAAGTCCCAGAAGATGGTTTTGCTCTCCATGGCAAGAGCTCCTAGTTAGGACCAAATATCTAGGTTCTCTCTCTTTGTTTTCACCAGAACTTCTCTTCTGTAGCTTCAATCATGACTGCTTAAATATTTATTTTCTGGCCTTTTGAAGTTTGTTATTGGCTTTGTACAACATAAACAAAAATATTGTGTATGATTTTAGGGAAATGTTCTGGAAGGAAGGTGGTGCATTCTTCTGATTCTCTTCTTCCTACCAGCCAAAATGAAGATATAATGGCTGGAGTTCCAGCAGCTATATTGGACTATGCGGAGAAAGCCATATGCTGAGGATAACAGAGTTGCAAGATGGAAGGAATCTGGGTCCCTGGTGATTTTTGAAGTTCAAGTTGTCTTTTAAATGAGAGAGAAATCAATGTCTAAGTTTTAAAGAATATCATTGTTAGATTTTTTTGTTTCAAAACAAAATTATGACTGAAACATCCACTTTCCCTCAGAAAGGTGTCAGTTTTTGGCTTCACTTTAAAAATTTATACTCATGTGGACTTGGAAAAGTCCCTACATCTGTCCTGATTTGGATAGCCCTGGGATTTCTGGTGCATTTCCTTCTATCTAAGTCATTTATAGATCAAGGGACTTTTCAGAAATCTGCCCTTTGACTGGGTTTGGAGGCAGAGGGAGAGGGAACTGTGGTCCACTCCAGTGTGTATCTCATGGCATTAACTTATTTCATATCCACAGGGTTAGGTTGGATCTGGATTAAAATATGGGGTAAGTCTTTTACGTCCTCCTTGTGACAGCATTCACCCAGCTGTAGGGTTTAAAGAGGAAACGGTCAAGATCATCTCTTCCACTGGTTCTGTAAGTTTGCTTGCCCAGTTTGCCTGATCTACTAGTTTTCCTTAGTTCTAATAAGCCTCATTTACGACATGGAAATGGTGGCACTGTTTTCCTGAAGAATGTCTCAGTTTTTTCCATTTTTTGTCCAATAAGAACATGTAGTAGGATCCCATCAGTGTCGCACAGGCCAACATTCTGCCTCCCATTTTTAATGATATCCCAAACTACTCTTTATTCATTCAACAAATATTTAGTGAGTACTCATTATGGTCAGTCCCTGGGATGTAGCTATAAAATGGTAAACAATACATTTATAAATACATTTCCTCGATTCTTTCCTTTTAATTTTTTCTTTCTTTCTTTGTGAACAAAATGCTCTTTTTTTCTCATTTCTTAATTTGAGTTCTTGACTCATTTTTTTTTCAGTCTTTCTTGTTTTCTGATATGACTACTGCTTAGCTGAAATTCAGAAATTTTGAGATCTTTTCAGTGTCATTCATATGTAAGAATTTTTTGATTTGCTTTACTTCTTTCTCTTTTACACAAGGGTTATAAGTATCTACCTATCTATTTATTTATTTATTATGTACTTTTTCTTGATTTATTTTAGTTTCCGTATGATAAAGTTTTTAGTTACTTAATTTTGCTATTTAACCCATTGCCATTTTCCTTCAACCACATAAATATTAATAATTTTATATAAATATAAATCACCCATGATTTCTTAGCCTCCTTCATTGCCATCTCTCTTCTTCCACCATCCCTTCAATTTTATTTTTCCCACCATTCCATTGTAAATATATCCTGTTAGGGAAAGGGAATTAAGCATGAAAGATGCGACTATGCACTTCACAAAAGAGAAGAGTTAGCTTTCTGGAATGCAAGAAGGGGCCCTCAACAAAGACTCTGGAACAAACCATAACTTATTGTACAATTTCCAGAACATGAAGACAATGTAAGAGCAAGTAGAGAGAGAGTAGGTTTAGAGTGAGAGAGACCTAGATTTAAGTCTATTGTGCATATATTTTATCAATTCATCCCAACATTTGTTTTTTCACTAAGTATCGATTGAGCACTTCTTAGGTTCCAGGAATTCTTAGAGATGCTAGGGGATCCATGGTGAACAAGACATGCAAATTCACTACTTTCATTGAAGTAATTGGGCTAAACAAAATGTTTGCAAAAAATAAAATAAGAGTTATTAGGGAGGGTGAAAATCTAGAAGGGGTGCTCTAGATGATCTAGACAGCCCTTATAAACAGGTGATATTTGAGCAGAGAATTGAATGGCGAAAAATACTCCACCATCTTGAACTTCCAGTGTACAGGTTCTAAAGAAAAAAAAGATCTTGGAATGTTGGAAGAATAGAAAACAGACCAGAGTGGCTGTAGAACAGTGAGGGAGGGGATGATGATAGGAAGGAAGTGAGAAAGGTAGAGAGCCACAATATATAGAACCTTGAAGCCCATGGAATGCAATTTGAATTTTAATCTAGGAACAGTGAAAGCTATTAAAACATTTTCAGTAGATGACTGACACTTTATATTATAAAAGATAATTCTGATGGTCATGTGAAAAACTGAATATAAGTGACTTGCATGCTTAAATGTAAAATTAGACATTAGTAGTGTGACGAAAGAAGTCTGCTCATATTAGCCAAACTAGAAGAAGATTGATTTGCTCACAAAATGGACTGTTCTCAGGTTAATTCAGCTTAAAAATAATATAAATAAAATAATGAAATTCATAACTCTAACCAGACAACAGGCTTTATTTCCCCAGAAATTCAAAGGTATCAGGAAGCCAAGGCCAGTTTAAAACAGTCTCTTCTGTCTCAGAAAGGTTTACAAGGTTGTTTCCAAATATGAGTGCCATTCAAATGCTTTGGAAGACTTATTGTTGACTAATCTAAGAGGAACGCTGCAAAGGACATGTGTCAGGTTCCAAAGAAATAAAAACATTTTCTCTAATAAATAGGATATAATAAACGGTTAATAGTAATAAAAACAAATTAAGAAAAAGGTTTTGGTGTGTGTTTGAGTTTTCAAACAAAGTGGTTCATGCTAAGAAACTAAGTAACAAATTTTCCTGGTTTGAAAAGAAGTGTTTACTTTGTCCCAGTCAACAAAATGTGACTAGGTAGCATAAAGAAGTGACTCCCTAAAACATTGCCTCCATTCTCAGAACAGAGAGGAGAGCTTTAAGCAAACATAATTTATTGACTGTCGGATTATTTTAGGCATATGAATGTCATGCATTTTTACTAGTTACTTAATTGCACTGAATTTCAATTGTATAAATTTAAAACAATGTTGCCTCCTCAAACATACCTCATAGAAAGTTTTTATGTAACAGATGAGGTAAACCTGTTTTAAGAACTCATGTCACTTTTATTAAATATAGGATATCATCACTATTATATGGAGCAATAGTAATCATCTCCTTGAAATTAAAAGCCCACAATGACAAAATTGGTTTTATGACATGTTATAACAGTACATTTTTAAATATAGTACTTAAAAAGTACTGCCCAGAGAATAGTAGATAAAAATAATAATAGCTTGCATATATTGAGCATTTTCTCTATGCTAGGCACTATGCTAAATAGTTTTCATGATTATATCACCTCATTCTTACAATACTAGCTATTATCTTTTATTATGAGAAAATTGAAGCTTAGAGAAGTTATACAACTTGCCCAGGGTAAAAGTAAGTGTTGGTAATAAATGGTAGCTTTTGACATCAAACCAAGGTCAGTCTGACTCCAGAATTTGAGCCCTTAACTAACTGCCCTACTGTTTTTCCAAGTTTAAATCTGAAATTTGATTAAACTAATTGTATGAAAATAATGAGATTGGTCAGTGGTGCCACTTAGAAAAATAATGACTAGTTCAATATAACAAAAACCCGGAAAACTCACTGATTATGACAAGGGTGCCTCAAATCCAGTTCAGACTTGCATGAGCTGGGTCATTCTGGGTGGAGGCAGGCAAAGAGATGGGGTGGGCTGCATGGCTGCATGGAGGTTATTATCAAGGGCCTTGCTTTCATTTGGCATGGGGTGTCCATCAAGCTTATTATATTATTAAAAATTATTAACTCAAGAACCAACTAGCAGCAGACTTCTCCTTAAATACAATGGTGATGACTATGTCATGAGCTAAGATTATGACTAATCCATAATCCAATTCATTGTATTTTATGTCAGCAAAAAAAAAAAAAAATGAGAATAAAAGAAAGAGAATTAAATTTGAGTGCTCTCAGTTTGAGACCTTCCCTTTACATATCATTTTAGAGGCATGTGAGGGGACAATGTTCTCTTTTCCCAGTGTGGGGTACTCTTCTTCCAGCTAAACCATCTGATCCACATCGGTCTCAGGAAACAATCACCTCAGGACTTAAACAAGCTCCTGTCTTTCTTCTCAGTTTCACCTGATGACTCGTGTTAGCTGGAGTCTGCTGGTTAGAGATTGGAGTGGAGTTTTTTCATAAATAGAAAATTTCAAGCAAATTATTTTATTAAAACATCTTGAAGAGAATTTAGAAATCTGGACATGTGGGGAAATTTTGAAAGATTAGGATTTTAAAACGCGGTGGGTAAAAAGGAGAACGACCTGATGGCCTCATGGCCATGGAGCTACTGCCTTAGAGCAGGACCACAGCTCCGACTGTGACTGACTAAATGCAGGGCCATGGTTGTCAGTGTGTGGTCCCGCCCTCCAAGGAATCAGGACACCTGAGTACTTGGTCACTCCTTGTTTCGAACTAGCTCTGTGAGCTGGGAAATGACAGTTAAACAACCTGGGCTTAACTATTTTTTTCTCTAAAATTAAAAAGGCTTGAACAGATATTGAAGCTTCTCTTTTCAGATAGGTAGATAGGTAGGTAGGTAGATAGATAGATAGATAGATAGATAGATAGATAGATAGATACATAGATACATAGATGATAGATGATAGATAGACCCTTGGAGTCTTCAAGTACTTTGGTATACTGAATTGTGAGCCAAACTGATATAAAACTAGTCTTACTTTGCAGATTATTTGTTGAATGTTGAATGCTTTTAAGAAGTAGGACTGAATGCCATAAGAAGATGAAGTTTCCACTTTGAAGTTTATACTGCAGAGATCCTCTCTAAGTGGCTTGCTACATACAAGAATTGAAAGGCCAGTCACAAATTGCTTTTTTTCAAACTGGGTTCCCTAGGCTCTGACATGCCTCATCCCTTTCCTTTCTGTTTATGTTCTGCTCTCTTCACTTAACTCTCCTCTCACTCCTCTTTATTCCTCCTGAGGATATTGCAAATGTGAGTCCTGGTTCAGTCAACTTGCTTAAAGGAAGGTGACTGCACACAGTTTATGATCATTTTGTTGCATTCTTTATTCTCCATGTGATTCTTCTGCATTAGTTCAGGGGCCGGAGGGTGGAAGTGGGAGTAGGGGTGTAGAATACTTCCATTTAAACAAAAGAAATGTTCTTGTTCTAGATTTTGCAGCTGATTTGGCTTTTGGTGGTCATGTCTATAAAACTCAAAATGAGCAAGATAATTTAAGATCAGTGTTTAACATTCACTACTTGTTTTCACAATAGCTATGCAAGATACATTATGATAACCTTTATTTTACAAATGAGGAAACTGAAGCTTAATGAGTTACATAAGATCGCTATGGTTACACCACTCAGTAGTGGCTAAACTGGAGTATGGCCAGGTCTGCTGACTGAAGGGTAGAAACCACCATAGCCTCTGCCCTCTTGAGGTTTATTCACCAAACCCCCTGTACATTAGATCAGTGCTCAAAAAGAGAAGATGTCTCATTACTGGCTGCAGGGGAACTTTGGCTTCCTATCATATCAAATAATTTTGGGACAAAAACTGAATTTTATTGCTGAATTATAAGAAGACAATGATTTGTATCATTTGCTTGACTTATATCCTAACTAGCTTTCCCTACACAGTTGATAATATTTTCTTGAAGCATTTGATTGAATTTAATTGTATGATTATGTAAAAGAATCATTTCTCATGTCTCACTGATATTAATACGGGAGTGAGTTCATTATAACTATGAAAAATGTTGAAACTAAAAGACATGCTAAGAGAATTAAATTCAACCCTGGCTTGGCCTCATACTATTTTTGACCTTTAGTAACAATTAACAATTAACCCATGAATAAGAACACATATGCTTTACTTATTTTAAGCAATAAAGAATCCAATCAGTGGGGTTAAATAAACAGCAAAAAAAGAATACCCCAGAAGCTTTTTTTTTCTTCGTTTTTCAGATCTAAGCACAGTTCCAAGATTACTTACTTAATTTGATTTTGGTCCAATCACCAGTTATTAATTGTTTTTAACTTTTCTTTCTGATTTCTTCGTTTTGAATTTTAATTTCTCAAGAGATGAACTTAAACATATATCATTGGTGTTTAAATATATCTTTATCAGCTCACTGAGCAACAGTTGTAATATAAAATTAATGGCAAATGATAGTGCCAAAAAGATGTAGATTACTTTAATGAGTGCTATAAATTGTGGAAGTATATATACATAATAATTAAATGAAATTTAGCCTCCCAAGTCTCTTTACATGATCTAATTTTTAAGATGTATTCCATGTTTCACTTATTTAACTTTGACATTATTGGGACATAAGGGCTTAATAAATCAAGAAAATAAACATATAATCTACACATCACAATCAGCCTCTGGAACTATTGCACAATGGCCAATTCTAGAAGTGTTGCTGCTGCAATATTTTAAAAGCCAAGAAACATTTTATGATTTAAACATCAATTGTAAATACATGAACTAGATAAAGTTTATGGCACCTTTGTGATACAAAGAGAGCTATAACATGAATGATGTAGTTAAAATGTTTACATAAAACTGAAGTTTGTTAAAGGTGTTAAGGGAACTTCTTTAGGAAAATCTACGTCACAAAGAGCAGTAGCTGAAAAGACCTAAAACTGTGGCCTTAATCTAATAAAACAGCTGTTTTCTTACTCTTGTCCCTTCTTTCTAGTCTCTGCTACCCTGAATGCAGTTGATAATGTTTTGTATTGAGTTGGAACACAGGATCAAGAGACTTGGATGAGAAGAAGCTACAGATCCTCTTACAGAACCCTTTGATTTAACAGACGAGAAAACACTGAAGCTCAGAATCCAATTAGGCACTGATTCTCAGTGACTTGTTCTCTCTTCTACTCTTCCCTGCCTCTGTTTGGCATCTTCAAAATACACAAGATCAACAGTTTCTGGTGCATTAAGCCAGTAATTGCTTGCTTTCTACCCAACAAAGATGACGTTTATAATGGGTATGTTGAAAAGTCGCACACATAGGGAGGAGTTGCATAGTTCTACTGCTCATTTCTACCTATGATAACAAAATTCCCTTAAAGTAAGAGATCTCTTACTCAAAAGCTACGAGAAAGCCAGGAGTATATACTTGATGTTATGCAATAACAAGTGTTGAGAAAGGACAAATAAATGTTTCAGGTGGCCTGATTACCATTCCACTCTGTTAGGGTTTTTTTGTGTTTTTTTTCCTAGTTTACATGTGTTCATCTACTTAGGCATTTAGATTTCAAAATTTAACAGTATGTGTCTTCTATGATAATTTCATGATATTTAATAAGGTATTATGCTGTTTCACACTTGAAAAATGTATATGTAGATGTTTCTTGACATATGATGGGGTTACCTCCTGACAAACCCATTGTAAGTTGAAAATACCGTAAGTCGAAAATGTATTTAGCATACCTAACCTACCGAACATCATAGCTTAGCCTAGCCTACCTTAAACATGCTCAGAACACTTACATTAACCTACAGTTGGGCAAAATCATCTAACACATGACAGCACTGTAGAGTATTGATTGTTTACACTCATGATTGTGTGGCTCACTGGCAACTGTGACACGCTGCTTCTACCCAGCATCACAAGGGAGTATTGTACTGCATATTGCTAGCTCCAGAAAACAGCAAACTTCAAAATTCAAAACACAGTTTCTACTGAGTGTGAATTGCTTTTTCACCATCATAAAGTTGAAAAATTGTAAATCAAACCATGATAAGTTGGGGACCATCTGTAAATGCAGGTTGCACTTAAGAGACTTTTGCAGCTAGGAAGATATTATGGGGTAAATAATGAAACATAAAACAAATCCACTAAGGTACACTTCTCCATTTGCTATCATACCCATTAGCAAATAGTAACATTCTGACTAAGGAATGTAATTGCTCTTTGACGGAATATGATGAATAGAGCCCATTTAAAAAGGCCATTCAATATGTATTCGGTACCACATCAAAACAAGTAATTCCATTGGCTGTCCTCTTCATTTTCTGTTATGCAATTGATGATTTAAAAGGGAACAGTTTGTTTTTCTCAGTTAAAGCATGTTACATTTTCTCTGAGATCTTAGTGCTTTATTAAAAACAGTCAATAGAGATAACCGGGCTTTGTCTAGAAGAGCACTTTCCAGGTAAAAGTATTACATGCTAATTTGTAAAAGGTAATTGTCCTCTAAACAGTTTTTCTTATAATATTTAGTACACAGAGTAACTCTTCTGGGTAGCGTCAGGGAAAAAGTGAGGTAGATATTTGAAAAAAACAAACAAACAGTTATTCTCTACATGACACGAAGTACATAAATAGGAGCAGACTGAAGAAAAGTCACAAAGGGGAACATTTGGTCCTGACCACCACTGCTCCCTACTTTTAAGCTTCTCCTCTAGGTCATTTAAAGCACTAGCCATCATACGCCCTTGCCTGGGAATGGGGCCACCTCGAGCACCCTGGCCAAGACCGTCAGCCAGCCATAGGCTGTGCCATGTGCTCCAATGAGACCATCTGAACTGAATACCTGACTGAATCCTGTTAAGGCCTCTAAACTTTTAAGATTCTGGAGGGCAGGTACAGAAATCTACTCCTCTTGCAGCTGCCAAAACAAGCCTTGTGTGTAAGTTCTCTTGTGTATTAAAACTGCCACCCTACGAATCGGGCGTGGCCTGCCTCTTTCTTTGGTTTGTTCTTGCCCTCTTGTATACGGGGCCAGTGTCAGATTCCAATGGGGAAAGCTCCTTGAGATTTTGAACCAACACCTGACTTGACCTTAATATTAAAAAGAATCTCTTCTGCAGCAATTATTTAAAAATCTTTGGAGGAAAGCACTATATTGAAAAAATGATCACATTTGAAGGCTGACATAGAGTGTCTAGTAGATTATTTCTCATACAATAATCTACTGTAAAATTAACAGAGTTTAGGAGTTTATTTCTTTATTGGGCCCATTGTTTCTTTAGTACCTTTTTAAACATTATTAATTCTTGTTAGGTATCTCTCATGAGTCGGGCCCTCTCCTATGTCTGCATCTTTGATTTCTGTCTATACCTTTTTTTTTTTTGAGTTTGAATTTGAGTTTGAATGCTAAGAAAAAAATCATCATCACTTTTTTACTCCACTCAACTCAATGCTTTCTAGGTGAAAGCAAAATACTCTGGGCAGCAAGGTAATTCAATATGATTAAGTAGTGAGAGGAAGAATCTGCAAACCTCTCTTTTTAAAAATACTTAAGTAGGTATATGAGGCTCTATTTAAAATATAAATGAGTTAGTTTTGGAGTAGGCAGGTGCTAATTTTAACAAGGGAACAAAACAATCTATAAAACTCAAAAATTTAATGCCTGGTATGGGCCTCAAGTAATCTTTAGATCAGGGTTGACAAAGTATGACCTATAGGCCAAATCTGGCCCATGGTCTCTCTTTGTAAATAAAGTTTATTAAAGCCTTGCCCATTTGTTCATGTATTGTCTACAGCTGCTTTTACACTATAGTGTTAGAGTTGAGTTGAAACAAAGACTATATGACCCCAAAGCTGAAAATATATACTATCTGACACTTTACAGAAAAAAGCATACTTTAAATAATTCTGCTTTCTTTCTCCTTTTATGGTTGACATTAGGTCAACGTCTTTTTTAAATTATTTTTTTCAGTTACAGTTGACATTCAATCCTATTTTATATTAGTTTCAGCTGTACAGCATAGTGGTTAGACAATTATATAGTTTATGAAATGATCCCCCGCGATTAGTCTAGTACCCACCTGACACTATACATTATTGACTATATCTTCTATGCTGTGTTTATAGTCCTGTGACTGTTTTGTAACTACCATTTTGTATTTCTATCTTAATCCCTTCACATTTTTCAACCACTGCTCCAAACCCTCTCCCCTCTGGCACACATCACTTTGTTCTCCGTATATGATTCTGTTTCTGTTTTGTTTCTTTGTATATTTTGTACTTTAAATAATTCTGCTTAATTTCTCCTTTTTTGGTTGACATTAGGTCAACTTCTATTATTCCAAGATCGCTGTACAATGGAAGCCCTTCAGTGTTATATAAAATTGAGCAAAAGAATAAGACTTACAAACTGATCATGAATTATATTGTTCCTTATTACAGTTACATGTGAACTCAACTGAACTCGGCAAAACTCTCCGGGACAAAGATCCAGGGAAGAAAATATATGTAAACTGTAAAATTCAGAGAAATTATGTCTCTTAATATGAATACCTTTGTTTTTGTTTTTCACAAACACCACTAGATATAATGATTATACCCTAGGGCAGCAATCTACTTCAAAAAGAATACATGATGAGTACATATGCTTTGAATTCTTGTTCATTTTCTAGGTGAGTGTTTGTACAACAAATAACCTGATTACTTTGCAAATGTTATGTATTCAGTAGAAAAAAAAATACAAATGGACCTACTATTGCAGAATGTGTATTTCATACTCATAAAGTTGCACATGATTTGGGTTTAATCTATCAAAAATCATTTTCCTGTCTAAACTACCTTCCTTTCTAACCTATGTTTTTGACTGGGCATTCTAATCTTTTTATTCTTATTCTTTACTTTTTCTTACTATTCTTTATATTCCTACAACCTCATGTCTGAGCTCAGTACACAAATTATATGAAAAAAGAACAATACCATCCTATACCAAATTATATAAAATATAAATTTTCGTAGTTTATTCAGAGCATGTGAATATTATCTGGTCCCCTCAACAACACCTTGAGAGACAAGGCAGGTATTCTCAGTTTGCACTAAAGCAACTGAAGCTGAGAGAAGGTGAATGGTTTGTCTACTACAGTTACGTAATAATAAGTAGAATCAAAAAATATTTGTATAACTTGTAACTGATTTAATCAGGTACCACACTTGATTTTCATGGACCTTGTTTGGGGTTTTTTTGAAAGGATCAGTGCTTTAAATGGGACCATTATAGAAATTCTATTTGTATATTATTTTATTATCTCCATAAAGCAAATTGGATAAATTTAAAAGATAGGAGAAGTTGATACACGATTTTTAGGGAGTAAGGGTGAGACACAGAGGCGAATGGCATTTAATTATATTGAAAGCTCATTTGTTATGGAAGCTAGAATACCCTCCTCTGTATTTCTCACATTGTATCTCCAGGATTTTCATTATTCCTTTTTATCAGTAAAAAATATTTGAGTATATACCTATGGAACATATTCCTATAATAAATGTATTTCCATTAATTTATAATTTGCATATGTATTTCTGTTCTAATATATTGCATACATTTTAAATAGAAATGAAATACAAACTAAAAATAGTATAAGGGGGAAATAATTTAAAAATTAAATTTTAATTTTAGTTATTTGCAGTCACCACCTCCCCTCTGCCCCAAAACTAATCAAAACAAATCAAAACAAAACAAAACAAAACAAAACAAAGAAAAACTGAATCCACACAGACTGGTAAACTGGTATTTTGGGAGAGAGAAAAATATGATTAAATGTAGTTCTTCTTTTTTATTTCTATGTAACTCTTTTTTTTTTCTTATGTAACTTTTTGTGACACTTATTACTACTGGTTATCATAGCTGAGGAAATTTCCACAAATGAAGTCAAACCTAAATTAAACAAATCCATTATTAGTTGTTTTTTACTAACTGAGGATACCATTGTTTTTAAACTCAGTTCACAGATTAAATAAAGGGGTCGTTTGGTAATTTTGTTAGTAAAATTTTATGGTCCCCAAGGTCAATTTGTGATTCATAAAAATAATTGAATTTTGTACAATTTTAATAAATGAATTCAAAATCCACTGCAACTTCTTACTTGTAAATATTTTAGCTAAGTCAGAACATTTTATATCCAGGTGAGTTCTTTCAGAGTTTTTAAACATTGCACATATTAATTGCTTTCTGCTTCAAAATCATGTAATATTGGAAGTTTCTCCAAACATTCATCTTCAAAATATTCTTCCCACAGCAGACATTTCTTTCAAAAAGCAATTACTTCTTCAAATCATTTAAAAAATGTTTTCTTTACCATAAAGAGATGGAAGAGGATTCTTTATTATTCTTCCCCAAGTTCATCCTAGGTAACATACTACTATCAGCTGATGAGATCCTTTCTCTTCATTCCCTTCCTCCCACTGTAGTGAACAAAGACAGGAGAAGTCAGCTCTGCCATTTTCCCATGGATCACTTTTGTTTATATGTGTAGTATTCTGTTCAACCCCAAGTTTCTTGGAAGAATCTTTTATAGACATTTTCCCATTTTTAAAATAATAATTACTTTAATTAAAACCACATAGTATAATTTGCTAATCCACTTAACTGGCTCCCCTAAAAGCTGTGGGATTTTTCCTCAGGATAATTCTCTCCTTTGTGTTACAGAGGTCTGAGTGAACCTGACAGCATCAAGCTTTATATTAATATTAACTGATCTTACTTTTGTACTTAGTTTTCACAGAACAATTAAATGTACATTGTGGTTCCAATTTTTTCTCCTCTTGTTCTAGTCGGGTGGATGACTGTTGCAGGCATACAGTTCATTTTGGAGCCAAAGTTGATCTATGGTTCTACTGGTGGGACATTGCAATTGACTATGGAACAATTAAAATGCAGATGCCTAAGTACTGACACCCAGCTTCCAGAACTGGATTCAAGGGTTGGAACACCACTTCAATTAAGGTCTGAGTCTAGGGCTTGTGAAACACCAGGTCTCAGGGCAACATTTTTTGCCCCCACTCTGCTACCCTTTTGAGTCACTGCAGGAGCTTTGGCAGCATTGGAGTTTGTCATACTTTAGCGCCTAGAGATTTATAATGACCTGTTTTGCCCTAGAATTATCTCTGTGTGACAGCTGGATAAAATGAGTCCTGAGTTTTCAAAAATACCGAGAACAAGATGGTGGCAAAGCTGATCTAAAAAACAATAACAAGCGGGACTGCTGAGTTCATTTAATACTCTTACCATTAGACCAGGCTAATTAATGCATGAAGTCATTATGGCTTTCTGTCAAAGTGAACTTTACTTGAACCTGTTTCAAAGTAAACACACAGGAGCTGATATGAATGCATAAAACTTTAATAATTTAGACATTAAGAAGAGCCAGATGGCCTTTTATTGAATATATACTTCATATTCGAGTGCAGTCTGTATTAAAGGAGGTGAGCTGGGGTAGAGAACATTTAAAGCAAAAGCAGTCATACAGTGTATTTGGTGGTGGAACATTTCTAGTCCTTGGGTGTGACTACAAGTGTGTTTTTGATCCAGGAAATTGAGATTCTTTCATACAATGTTATTAAATATATGTTATTAAAATTGGAAGAAAGAAACTGTGTTACAGCTAATGATATATACTTTTTGGCAGAGACTAGTGAGATGTGTACCAAAGCCATTTATTTTTCTTTCTGGGAAAACAGCTAGACTACAAATCCCATCCTCCCTTGTAGTCAGGTCTGGTCATGTGACTGAGTTATAGCCAATGGGATACCAATGGAAAGATGTGTGCCACTTCAAGGCCTGAGTTATAAAATCTTTCTGTGCATGATTATTTCTTCCTCCATCTGCTGGCCAGCTTGTGAGAATCTGGCAAACAATTTCAAAGGTCTTGTAAATGAGAAAAATCATAAGATGGAAGGGGTCTGGGCACCTGAATCATTGAGTAGAAGATTCTCCAGCAAATACCCTACTGGACTATGATAGACGCCATGTGAAATTCTAATGGGTTGTGTTAAGCCACTGAGCTTTGTCTGGATAAGCAGCAAGACATATTAGCTAATACATCTCGTCTCAATCCCCTTCTCTATGGACTCTTACTATGTCAGTATCATGTACAAAAGAAGAAAAGGTCAATTCCACTGAAAGAGATGGAAGGAACTGTCTATGAGTGGTACCTTGAAAAATCATAAAAAGAGTAACAGCCCAATGTGCATTAGGACAATTCTTTTAAAGAGTGATTCGGTGTTTTTACTACAAGACAACTTTGAATTTATAAAACTGATTATTTTATGTAGAGTAATATGAAGGACAATAAAAGCCCTTCTCCACCCTTTACAAAGATACCATATGCCCTGCTTGGTTTGTTATGGTATACAAAGGCCCATTTAGGTTAAGAGATTATCTTCATAAGTCTGGTACTAAAACACATGTTTTAACTAAAAGGAACAAAGATATGTGGATGATACTTTTCTCTAAAATACTGCACACATAGTCATTCATATTTATGACTCATCACTTTAAAAAGTAGAGATTAGAATATATATATATATATATATATATATATATATATATATATGTATATATATGTCCTCCAGTAGACTTTCTCTTCATTAATATCCAAGTGAAAATTTGAGCTGCCAGCTGACATTTTGTGAGAAGTTTTCACCTCTTTCAAATCTCTGGAAATTCACATGGGATTATATTATTGTGTTTATTCCTTACTCCATATTTCTGATGATACTGAATTATTAATTATGCCAATTGTTGCTTCATTTCCTAGGTTGTCTTCTTTTCTTCACAGAACTCTGGATGCGATCCTTACTTCCTCAAAATAATAATGTAAAAATTGAGTGTATCAGATTGTGAAAGCAATGATACCTTACTCTGCTGCCATTATAGATAAGGGGGAACTGCACTTTTCATAAACAAAGAGAACAATCACCTTGCATCCTTAGATAAGGGCAAAGGACAAAACAAAACACACAGAAACAACAAAGCAGGCTTCCAATCAAATTCTAGTCGTCCAAAAAAAAAGAAAAGAAAAATTTCTCTTAAAGTTGTGACTCCCTAATATAGCTTTGTTCTTGAAATTTGCAATGTAGCACTTGATGATATGAAGACATTTGTGGGTATGATATTCCTGTGAGAAAATTGTTGTTTTCCACTTATAAGTACCTGAGGCCTAAGCATGGTGATATGTTTAACTTTTTTAAGTTTGATCCTAAAGCACCTGTTTTATTTTTTATTTGGTGAGCCAGTCTTCTAATATTTAGATCCCTGTAATTTATTACAAATAATTTTTGTTGTTGTTCTAAATGCTTCATCTCTGAGTATTAGAGAACAGAGAAAGCTTTCTACAAATTTAAACTGAGCAGAGATATACCCGTATGCATGTGTTTAGAGAAATGAAGTAACATATTTTCTCCTCCTACCTTGCCAGGAATATATGTTTTCTAAAATGCGTATGATGACTGAGACTACAAACGTAATTTTAAAAAAGTATTTACAAAACCATTTCATGTGAGCAAATTTATACTAGTTAAAAGCAGAAAATACTTTTATTTACTAAAAATCAGAGCTGTGTCCAGCACATTGTCACTTACTGTAGTAGTAGTAGTGTTAATACATGAGGATTATTATATATAAGAAAATAAAACAATCATTCAGAAATTCTTGTATTATGTTTCTCAGTATAATTGTGTTTAAATCCCTACCAACAGGATCAACTGTTTAAATGATTTAAATATGTGTTTACTTTAGAAATAGCCATATGGTACTCTAATAATGAAGAAACTAGAAACCTGGCTGTGATCTCAAGACAAACTGAAGATAATTCTGGCAGCTTAATTTCTGTTGTATTCCTGGTTGGGTCCCCCGAATATATGTGAACAAAAACAGAACTTTCCAAATGTAGACAAGTGCACTCTGCTGCACTGTTGGGTCTTGCCATTACTGTGCATTTGTTATTCATTATTTTGGAGTCTCCATTTCAGACAGGCTGCCTTAACTGAATTTTCATTTGCAAGGATTACTACATTAAAAGCAGCAGCTATATTAAGTCAAATGTACAACAACACAGTTATTTGATTTCACAGGGAAGGGGCTAAGAGGGCCTACGCCTCCAAAAAACAAACCATTAGATCCTTATTTTATCTAAGAATGATGGAGAAAAAAACAGTGAAAACAAAAGGGAAACTACTGGCAACTAAACCCACTTCCCATTCAAACAACCTAGATTCTTACAGACATAGAAATCTGGCACCACTGGACCTTTCTGAACCTGTACGGGATTCAGAATTTGTACAGAGCACCCCTGGTGGGGTCAGTGTTTGATGAGTTCTAATAAGATTATTTTGATGTTTCCGCTATGTTATTCAGTTCTGAATAGACCCTAGTATTTTAAATTAGAAGTGGGACAATGCTCATTGGATTACGTTTCTCTTCCTTGTTGCAGAGTCAACATTTTGAAAATGGGTTTGGGAAGTTAAAGTAGAAATACATCTTTGTATTTGTCCCTGATGAAATGGAAATGAATTCCCAGCTGTTGGAAACTTTGGTTCCTTCTAGAAAAGAAGCAGGGCTACAACAATAAGAAAATGGGGAACTGCTGCATAGTAAATGGGGCCAATAAATCAGTATAAGGTTCTTTGTGGGATGATTCACTTAGATAACCATTGATTTCACCTTCACTCTCTTCCTGCCCTTCCAAAGAGGGACACAATCAGCCTGTCTTCCTTTTCTTGCTTAGTTCCAGTGATGCCAAAAAAGTAGCTCAATTTAGTAAACTCAGGGAAACATATTTGTAAAACCATTTTGACATCATAAAATAGGTATTCAGTTGATTGAGTAGTTAGTTCATTTTTCAATTTTAAACTGGATTGATTCAACATTTTTTCTCACATTGATAGAATATTACAGAGAAGTAAGTTGATTGGATTTTAAGTGCCAGCTTTGTGACCTGAAACAGTATGTGAGCCAGCGGGAGAAACAAGAATCTGACCCCATCACCTCCCCTTTTCGCATCCAGCTTTGTTACCACGCAGCAGCCTACCCATCTGTCTCCTCTTACCTGCCCCCAAAGAAAGGAGAGTCTGTGAGACAGATCCTTTCAGGGTCTTTGCTTCACCTTTTTGCTTGCGCTTTATGTCTCCCTGTTTGGCCCCAAAACATGGGTGGCTAGTCAAAGACAGGTAAGATCCCCCACGGGGGAACCCAAGTCAGACACAGCCGTGTGGGGACCACCTGGGGAACTCGTGGGGTCAACAGAGGTGGGCACAGCTCCCCACCTTCCCCCTGCTAAGGAGAGCCTCTGCTGCTGTGGTGCATTCCTTCCCACAACCTGCAGGGGAAGTGATTCAATGATGTGCTCTCCATCTATTCATATGTATAAAGGTTTTGTCCCTTGGGGAAGTACTTATCCTGAGACTTACGGTTCCACTGCCCGCAGGCAAGGGTGATTGGCTTAAATCAGTTTCCTATTGCAATGTATGGGATTCACAGATTTTGAGATTAACAAGCTTTAGTTTTACTTCCACACCTAACTAATAAAAGCCATGCATTGGCCCGATTTGGGGCTCAGTCCTTGAGACTTGAGTCCCTTGGCCCTGCTTGAACTCTACTCTCATCTACTGTCTTTCTTAACCTTGTGCTGCCCTTCTCGCTTCCTAGTGCTCTTACTGTGCTGGACGCGACACAGCTTACTGTTGTTTGTGTTTATTCCTCACCTCTAACTAAAGGTACAAAATGCTTTCCTAATGCTCCTGGTGAACCTGAGCCTGTCACTTGAGCTTGCCCATTCACAGGAGTGCTTACACCCTGTGCTAGTCCAGTACCTCTCATTCTTTTACAGTCTACTCTCCATGTATACACTTCGAACGGAATTGATGTACCTAACATGTTATTCACTTCAGAAGTGTTTAAAGGTAAACAAGAGACATACTCATCTCATGACCAAATGAAGCTCCGATGGTGAAATGTTTGCACTGAGAAGTCCAGGGAGAACTAATTTACAGAGGAATTGTCTCGCTGAACATTAAAATCCCTAACATCAGTGTTTTTTTCCTACTGTGTTTCCCCGAAAATAAGACCTAACCAGAAAATAAGCCCTAGCATGATTTTTCAGGATGACATGCCCTGAACATTAGCCCTAATGAGTCTGTTGGAGCAAAAACTAATGTAAGACCCAGTCTTATTTTGGGGGAAACACAGTAACTCCTATAAAGTCGTCACAGGATGCTACCCAAATCTATTCCTAACACAGAGTTTATTTATCTCCCTTCATCCGAATCTGAATGCTTAGATCATAAATTATGTGCAGAATTTGCAAGGCTTGTTAAAGTCTGAGTGCCCAGCAGAAATCAATGTAATTGGTGAATGGAAGGCCCACTGCCTTCCAAGCTGAAGTTGTGATTCATAACTAAAATCAGTGATCTTGGAAATTTGGCCCCAAGAATGATAAGAACTAGGAAAAACATTTGAGCTTGAGTAGGTAGTGTATTAGCCTTGTTGCCTGCATATTTACACATGTGCACTGAAAAGTTTTATTTTCTTAGCATGCTTCTTTGACTTTCATAACTTTAAGAAAAAAAAAAATTCATGATATAATCTGCATATTCTTGTTGACAGGCCAAAGGCTAGTCAATTCTGCTCTCATAGGTGTAAAGCAAGAGCAAAAACCTGCCAGTCAATCAACATATGCTTTCAACTGAGTTAGGGCTGTGCTCTTAAAGTTTTTAAAAAACAATCTGTCCAATTTTATAATTGAATGTCACTTAGGACTGAAGTAATTTTAATTTTCATAATCTTAAATAATGCATTTTTTCACTAATGTGCTATTACAAAACAAAATCAAAGTTACAGTTGAGCTATAGCTCTCTACTCTTCGTACCCTGATGAGCGGTCATGTTGGTAGAGAATTGACATTTTTAAGGATTCCTGATAAATATGAATTCTCAGACTTGAGGTTTGAAATCTATAACAACAGAGAAATATTTTTAATTTTCCATCTACCAGAAGGGGAAAAAATGGTAAGAATGAATGGTGACACTGATGGTGGGGTTGTTCAGTTGTGTGTGTGTGTGTGTGTGTGTGTGTGTGTGTGTGCGCGCGCGCATAAAAAGGTTATATTACTGCATTAACTGAGATTTGGTTCAGTTGCAAGTTATAGAAAACTCCAAATAACTTTGGGTTAAATAGGAAAATATATATATATATATATATATATATATATATATATATATATATATATATATTTCAGATAAAAATTCAGAGGCAGTTATCTATGGTGTTCCAGTATCAAGAACTCAAGATTCCTATGGCACATTGCTCCACTGTGTTTGACTGCCGTTCCCAATGTCACCTCGTGACCCAAGATCATTGCTTAAGACCTAGCCATTACATCTGCATCACAGCAATCGGGAAAGAAGGCAAGGAAGAGAATATGGTTTCTCCCTATGGGGCCATTTTCTACCACTTCTACTTTTACCTCATTGTCAGAATATAGCCAAATGGCAGTGCCTAGTTACAAGGGGTAATGGGAAGGTAGTCATCATTATTGTGATGATCTGTTCAGCTAAGACTCAGGGGTCTAGTTGCGGGATAGAATGGGTGCAGGAAGACAATTAGTGTCTCTATTACAATTAGATATACAACGTGTACTTTGGGCAAGTTACTTTTCTCAGTTTCAGCTTTCTCATTTATATAAAGAGGATGATAGTTCCTACCTTTTGGAGTTGCTAAAAGGATTATATGAGATAACATATGTAAACAGCTTTGCAAAGTATCTGACACAGGAAAAATTCCCAGTAAGGGAATTTATATATATAAATTATATATAGAAATATTTAAACTAGATGATATATATATATATATATATATATATATATATATATATATATATAATATTAGCATTTTAGGGCAATATATAGAATTTTCTGCAATACATAGAATTTTAGGGCCAAAAATATGTGTGTACATGATACCTTTTAGTGATGGTTCTTAACATCTGAGAGAACCAATAATGATAGTTAACTAGGGGCTGCTCTACCACATAAATAAAACAGGCTCCAGAGTAGTCTAACTACCTGTAACCTCTAACTCCTCCCCTAAATTTCTCTGTGATCCTTTTATACCAATATGACTTCAGGATTAAGAATACTTCTAACATTCTAAAACATGATATTCTTTGAGAGACAAAAGAAGCAGTCTTAAAGAGCCCAGGAAACATCTGAGCATTTAGCAGTAAATCATGTACTATAATGCTAGGCCCCTTATACATTTAGGTAAGTGTTAGCTATTAATAATAATAATAGTAATATCATCGTTATAATTTTAGTAGGCTTTATGTCACAATGAGATTGGAAATATTTCAGCTTGAGAAGGATGAAATTAGAGATCCCAGTTCTAAAATAATAGGAATGCATAAGTCAGGGAAGCAGAGCCACTCTGAGTATTCAGGGAATAAGAGATTCATTATGGACATTAGATCTTACAGAAGCATGGGAGGAGCTGGTGAAGTGAAGGCTGGAAAAAGGAGTGGGGATTAGACATAGAGTTACTAATCAGTTCATTTGCCGAAAACACGGGCAAGAATGGAAAAGTCAGAGCTTGAAGGTAAATACAGCAGCTAAGCACACCCAGATAATGAAATAGGTGCAGAGGAGTGCCATGGAGATGTCTACAAGAAGCTGCTACCTCTATGTAGCCATTGTCAAACAACTCTTGGAGGGCCTGGGACAGCTCTGTCCCACGCAGCCCTCTTTTGGGAAGGCAAGCTGATCAGAAAGGGGGGTGGGGAGGGAAGGACGATCTGCTAGATGCCTCTGCAAATGAACATCACTATAATTGATTCCATGGTCCTTCTGAGAATCATGGCTGCTATTGGACTTCTACCTTCACATCTAGGACCATACAGAGGAGAATTGGGAAAATATCAATCCCAGCTTAACCAAGCTGATGTAGCACAATCCAGCACAGGACTAAAGATTGAAAATCTTGTTTTAAACTAGATTTGCACATTATTTAGTAAATTTTCTCTCCTTAATGTCAATATTTAGTAATTTAAAATTTTTTAGATGTATTAATAGTTTATGATGTTACAGAGACTTATTCTCAATTAGGAAATAAGTCATCAAGATGATTGTGCAACCTTTAATATTACTCCAAAGCATTACCTAACACACTTGACTCACTCAAAAAAATGGAACTTTCACTGTAGTAATCAAAGATGCTCAGGCACCTTACAGCTCTGAAATAAGAATTTAAGCTGCAGAAAATGGATAAGGTGCAATGATTTGTTTTTCTTCTGTCACAGTTGATAACTTTCAAAGTCACAGTTTTATTGCTCTGTAGAACATAACCCAATTTGTATCTAATTTAGCAATCTTGTCTCAGCACTGTTTTTCACTGACCATATACAATTCCTATTTTTCATTTTACTGGTTCTCTCATTAGCGAGTTAAATAAAACTTTTATGTATGCTCACTATCTATTTGTATGACAATTGTGTTTTTAATATTTTGAAAATTATACTTTGACAATCATCACAAGGCTATTATTATTTTTATAAACAAGAGGAATTTTTAAAGGCTGATAACATATAAGGTAAATAAATCTGAATGTGGGAAATCTGAGAATGTCAATACTGAGAATTTCACTTGAACAGCATAATGGAGAAAGGGGACAATTACAAAGACCTTTAGCAGGAGTCACGAAAACAGGAGTGTTTGGAGGAAGTTTAAGCCAATAGAATGAAGAGGCAATAGAACAGTCACCTAATTCAAAGTGAGCCATATTTTCTTATGGTGCTATAATTTTGGAAAGTGGGGCTCACAGGATATTATCAAAAAGTTATTTTCTCTAGTTCTCATAATCTTCCTCATTCCTGGCCCTTGAGTGAAGTCCAATACAAGTCTCATAACTCATAGGTAACAAAATATCCTTTGGTCAGTCACTTCTCAATTGTTCAGTAATTAATACATCGGGGTCAGCCTGGCACTTCTTTGGGCCGGACACCTGCAGTTAGAAGAAGAGGCCAGGCCCTTACTTCATCTCTATTTTTTTGCCTATTTTTAAAATAGTCCTCCTCCTCCACTCACTAAATTTCACCCCCAGACCCTTCAGAATTAAAGAAGGAAAGGTAAGGAGAGTGATACTAGTTTCCTATTGCTGATGCAACAAATTACTAAAAAGTTAGTTAAAACAACGCAAATCACACAAATTTGTTTTTGTGTAGTTTTTGAGGTCAGAAGTCTAAAACCAAGATGTTGGCAGGGCTGTGTTCCTTCTGGAGACTTCCAGGGAAGATCTGTTTCCTTGTGTTTTACAGCTTCTAGTGGTCTCCTGCTTTAGTGGCTCAAAAGTGTACTCCACCTTTGAAGTACATCATTCCAACCTCTTTCTTTCTTGGGAAGTTTCCATGAGTTTTTAAAGACCACCAATCCTCAGTCTCATTACTGGAAATCTGTTTCATTAGTCTAGCCTTGTCAGATGCAAATACTTCCCTGCATCTAGCAGAGTTTCTAGGTTTTTGTTTGTTTCCTGCTGAGAACTTCACACTCCTGCAGGAGTTCCTCCTGAGAAGACTCTAAATCAGCTCTAGGTTGACAGTCCTACTGCATGGCTTATATCTGGACCATGGGAGACATTTTTTACCCTTAGAATACAAGTTTCAAAATTCACAGAATACAGTTTTGAGACAATAGCATGACATAATAGGAAAAAAAATAGCTTAGGGCTGTCAGAATATAATTGAAACTCTGTTCTATCATATAATAGTGGTGCAAGCTATTCACCTCCATGAGGCTATTCCCTCACATTTTAAAATGATAAAATAATAATGTTTATGAAAGCACTTAGCACATTTTAGGATCATAATTACCCTGAAAAAAGTAGTTGCTATTATATTACATTCATATGGACAATGCTTTGCCTACAGCAGGTTTAAATTAAGGGTTCCTTCCCTTCCTTCTAGACTGAATATTTTCCTAATTGAAAGCAAGAATCTCCATGCATGTCAGGTATTCAGTGTGTGTTCTTCAGGTTATACAGTCTTTTGGTTATTAGACCTTTTTAGTGACAATCATTGAATATTTGGGAAGCATTATGAAAAAAGGAGTCAACATTTTCCCCTCAAATAGTAACCTCAGACTTTGATAACAAAATTAAAATATTGGGTAGTGACACGCTACATGAATAGATGTGACAGGATCAGTTGTAGAAATTAATTCCTATGAAATCTGAATTATAATCAGTTCCAAGATGATAATCTGAGTATTGGAGAAACACATATATTATTTTCAACAGAGATTAATGTGGAATTCTGTGGAATGGAATGCGAACAAGGCAATCTAAGTAAGGTTACAACAAATTTCAAGAAGAGCATAGCTATTAAAAGATTAAGTGATAAATTTGGGTTATATATTATTATATAATAAAATAAAGCCTGATTTTAAAAATCAGCTGAATAAAGAGCTACACAATTGGATCTTTCACATTTCTAGATCCTAATAATTCAAAGTCTAACCTCTGTCTTTTATTCTGTATAGAACAGTCTTAAAAGATTAAGGCTTTTTTTTCTTAATTCAATGTTGTACTTTTTATATATTATATTTCTTGTATATTTTATATTATACATGAAAATATCCATATAATAAAAAGCACATTTCAATGGAAAATCTTAACGACTTATTCTCTTCTTCCTCATAATGGAGCCAAGGGTCATTACTAAATTCACATTTAATTCCTATTTCCTCATTAATGGACCTATCATCTGGTCTACGGCAAATTTTTTTTTTGCTAAATTGCATGTTGTAAGAGTACAATGAGCTTAGGAATCTCCATCCTTATTTGGCTCCGCTATTTATTTTCTTAATGTCTCCTTGAAAACACTTACATTTTTATCATTTCTATTCAGGTACTCATAGTATAAGTAGGCAGAGGAAAAAAATACAAAAAGCTTATTTTTCTGAATTATTCAGGTAATGGACAGAAAAAAAAACAGAATTTTAAATTAAATTTATCAACATTGTGGATTCATTACCTTCATATATCTATCATTCTAACTATGGAATATATACAGGAAAAAGGACTGGCATAATGCAAAATCCTTTCACTAATTTTTCAGCATGAGAACTTTAGTCACAAACTTGACCCAATCCCAAATAATTCTTGCTTGGAAAGATCTGTCTTAGATCACTGAAGTCCAAACTCCCAAACCCTACAGATATTCTCCCTTAAACTTTCCATTCTAAGACACAATTCAGACTCTGTCCTGTTGTTATTCTCTCTATTTGCAGATAAGTCTAATTAACTTAACTTTTTTGATCACCACTTTTTTTTTTTTTCTGGTGGTCTTTTGGGGAGTTGAGAGTAGAAATAAGGAAGTCACAAGATCATCAACAATGGTTAGCTGTTTTCAACCTGCTAGAAATCTAGATTCTTTTTTTCCAGAGGAATATGCTAGCTAAGTAATAGTACTACTTTTTTATGATAGATAAACATCTACTGAGGCTCATGTATCTTCCTTTACATATATTACCTTTTAAAATCCTTACAAAACCCTCATCAGGTTTGTAGTATGATTATCTCTAGTTCACTAAAAGGAAACCGAGGCAAAAAGAAGTTAACTAGTTTTCCCAAAGCTCCCCAAATAGTGAGTGTCAGAGCCACTTAAAAATTCTTTTCAGGTGCAAAGTTTCCAAATTACTAAACATAGCTTTGTGAGAAAAATAGCTAAGAGGCTCTAGCCAGACGCGATTTCCCGGAGTCTCACATCACTCACCAGAGCCTTAGACAGGGTTTGGCTTAAGGCTTTCACGACTGGAAAGACTGGAAGACTGACAGCTTCACATTATCAGCCTCATTCTCACTCACGGTCACTCCCTTCCTGTGCTGACTGGCTACCTCAGAAACTGGTGGGACCAGTCTCCAAGGAATATTCTCCATCATAATTCAAATAAAACTACCTTGTCAGCAAACTCAGAATTTTATCACTTCTGTTTAGGTTTTCATAGATGTTCAAAGAGAAACAAAACACACATCGTGTTTCCCTGAACTAATCAGGTAACAGGAAAATCAGGTTTTTAAAATTAAACTTACCAACATTGGGATCTTTATCATGTAGATTTGCCAAGCTGCCCATAATTCATTCCCAAGGGGAGAGGATTCGCCACACTGGCTCACACTCACAACATATTCAACCTACAACTTTATTGCCAACAGAGTCTCCAAGGGACAATCAACATAATTGATATATAGTCTTTTTAAAGTAATTGTAGATTTATAATTTCACTGCTTGTGTAAATATTCTGTTATGATTTTTCTCCCCAAAGATTTATTACTATTATTATTCATGTACATTGGAAGGAGAGGGAGAGAGAGAGAGAGAGAGAGAGAGAGAGAGAGAGAATGCTCACATTTCATTCAGCCCTTGGTGGTTCTCCCCAAAATTTAAAATACAATTACCATATGATCCAACAGTTCCATTTCTGCATATATACCCAAAAGAATTGAAATCAAGGTCTAGAAGAGATATTTGTATACCCATGTTATAGCCAAAAGGCAAAAGCAGCCAAAATGCACATTGGTAGATGGATAAACAAAATTTGACACACACACACACATACACACACACACACCACAAAGAAATATTGTTTAGCCTTAAAGCACAAGAAAATTCTAACACATGCAACAATATAGATCAACCTTGAGGACACTGTGCTAAGAGAAATGAGCCATTCACAAAAAGATCAATATTACGATTGTACTTATATGAGATACCTAGAGTAGTAAAAATCATAGGGACAGAAAGTAGTGGTTGCCAAGGGCTGGGGTTAGTGAGGAATGGAGACTTGTTTATTGGATAGGGAATTTTAGCTTTGTAAAATAAAAAGGGTTCTGGAGACTAGTTGCACAACAATGTGAGTGTACTAAACACTACAGAACTATCCACTTAAATGGTTAAGATTATAAATTTCATGTTATGTAAATTTTTTAATTTAAAGAAAAATATCTCTAAAAAATTAACCATGATACAAGGCTCATGGTAAGTGATAAAGAAACTAGCTATTATAATTTGAATGTAATATCCTCTTTAATAATTAATACTGCAAAGTTGAGGAAAGGCAGAAATTTGGTTTATTTTTCCAACTGAATAAACTGAGGAAGTGGCACAGCTGAGTTCATGCTGATGGACTAAGTGTGAAAAAAGGCTTGAACTGCCACTTAAGAAGATGTTTGTTCTAGTCTTGATCCTATCAATAACTGGCTGGGTGATCTGTAGAAATCCCCTTTGGTTCTCTGAAATTGAGTTTCTTCATTTAAATTTTGGTTGTTAAAATGGATCATCTCTAGATAGCCTTACCCACAAAGAAACACATTCAGAAACTGATTTAACTCCACTGCTTTCCAGTGCCACACATACATGTGTTCATAGCCAACAAGTTCATAGTCAAGAAGTCGGCATATTATAGGTACACCATTGATGACCTGAGTCCTTGGCACATGAAATCCTATTTCATAGTAATTACGTGACTTTACAATAATTCCAGATAAATGAGAAGTGGCATGAATATAGTACTCATGTGTAAAATTGTATAAATTGCCCAGTTAGATCAGTTTTACAGAGCTTGAATCCTGAATTGCTCTGCACATTTAGCAGAGCACACAGGCAATAATTCTGCCAAGAAATAGCACCCGGAAGGAACCATTAGGAAATTTACTAGTGAAAAAAATTGCAACATTCAAATAAGAGTGAATGCATGTTCTTATCTATCAGTCTGATGATAGTCATTTACATCTCTTGAGAGTACAGTACTTACAGTAAGTGATATCAGCCAATTAATGTCATTCAATTGTTCATGGAAATCTTAACATACTAAATAAGCTTCAAAAATCTTAATAGCTATGTACCAAGACCCTAGAGGAAGACCTGATTTACATTTGTAAAACCTGATGAAAAAGGGTATGATTATACAAGTGTCAATAAATGAGTAAAATACGCATACACTTTCTCTTGATAATTTTATATGAAAATTCATCTCATAGAAGTGAAATCCTTAGTACATAAGGGTAAATGTTCAAGGCTGTTTATTGCAGCACTGTTTATAGTGGTAAAAAGTTATAAACAGTCAGCATCCTTTTTTTGTTAAGGAATGGAGAAACATTTATACAATATAATGTCATATGGTTGTTTAAAAAAATGATGCATTAAAGTGGCATGTTTGTTACAATTAATGAGTCAATATTAGTACATTATTATTAACTAAAGTCCACAGTTTACATTAGTATCACATTAATGCAAGATGTTAATAACAGGGGAAACTGCGTGGGTGTGGGTTGAGAGGTACATGGGAAGTCTCTACTTTAGCTCAATTTTTCTGTAAATCTAAAACTGCCACAAAAATTCTATTAATTTTTACAAAATCACAAAGCAATGCCAAAAATGAGTTAGATACATACTTTCTGACTTGAAGAAAGATCTTTAATGCATTAGTAAGTAGGAAAGCTGGTCAAAGATTAGCATATATAAGTTGACTTGCAAAGATAAATATCAACAAAAGCACCCTTTTTTATTGTGATTTTATGAAAATGGACCAATGAGTGAAATGATGTACGCTAAGCTATTGACCTATTTATTTGGATGCAAATGTGTTTTGAGAAGATGAAGAAGAAAAAATGACATTATATATAAAAAATGTAAAAATATACATACTATAATGTTAAGTAAAAGTGAAGAATATAAGTTTTTTCCATTTTACCCTTTTATCATTAAAACAAATTGTAACAAATATAGCAAATATGAAACTGAGTAGTCACCATGCTCCAGAACTATGTTAAACCTCTAAGCTCAGACTTCCAACAATTATTCTTAATATATAAAGGAAAACTTTTGTAATACAGAAAAAATAGTTTTATATTAAAAAAAAAACACTTCTAGGACCATAATCATTATAGACTCAAACATATTTTAAAACTTGAACTTACCATTTACTTCTTCGTTCTGGGTGATATCTGCAATTTGTTGAGAGCTGCAGGGAAACTGACCTGTGGGAAATTAATTTAATATACCAGTTTAATATTTTTCAAAAGTATTATTTTTGTCATTTAAGACAGATAATTATGAAGCAAAGTAAACATTTCTCAATGTAAATCTTAGAATGAAAGGTAAATGGGTGGTAATGACACTGCCAGCACAGAGGCCTTCTTTACCTTAACAGAGAAGTAGTTGTTTGCTAGGGTTTGTTGCTTGCCTTCCCAGTTATAGGTAGAAGTGAGCACAATGGATTAGAAAGGATAATGCTTTCTATACACTGATCGTGAGTAAATACTCAAATAGACTCTATGCTACTTAGAATATGAGAATGAATTGATGAAGGGAACTGAGGGATGAGAAGGGTACAAAAGGGGATTGGGCTCTTATCAACAGGAAAAGTAATCAGTGGTTAGGGACTCAGCCAGAGTTTGGGGTTTAACCCTTCTCCCTCCCCATCTGAGATATTTGCACATAAAACTTCAATTGATGACAGTAAAATAGACCGTTATGATTGATAAGATGAATTTTGGAGAATATGACTTGGATTAAAAGCCAAATAGACTTCCTAAGATTTTTTCATATTCTCTCAAATTGGAATAATTACCAAACAGTCCTAGATTTAACACCCCTTCACTCAGTTGTAGACCTCTTAAAAATTGCAAAAAACAAAACAAAACAAAGTTTGTCTGCTGTTGGCAGTTTGCTACAAAACAGAGATGGGACCAAACTACACATGACATTTCTCCCACCCTCACAAGTAAAAAGAGTGGTCATGATTTGCAGTGGCTAAGACATGGAAACAACCAATGTGTCCTCGATAGATGATTGAGTAAAGAAGATGTGATATATATATACACAGTGGACTACTACTCTGCCATAAGAAAAAATGAAATACTGCCATTTGCAACAACATGGATGGATCTTGAGATTATTATGCTAAGGGAAATAAGTCAGACAGAAAAAGCTGAGAACCATAAGACTTCACTCATATGTGGGACATAAAACTGAAGGCAATAGAGAAACGAGACAAGCAAATAAAGAAACAAAAACTCATAGACACAGACAAAAGCTTCATAGTTATCAGAGGGTAGGAGGGGGGGATGTGGGGGATCAAACATATGGTGATGGAAGGAGAACTGACTCTGGGTGGTGAACATGTAATGCAATATATAGATGATGTAATACAGAATTGTACACTTGAAACCTATGTAGTTTTGTTTACCATTGTCACCCCAATAAATTTTAATTAAAAAAAGAAATGGTCTGCCTCATCTGAAGTATAGCTTGAATGGATATTTCCTCATGGAAATATAAGGTTTGGGGACAAGTATTCTCTTAACATCAAGAGTATAGTATGTCAATGAGGTGATGATTGTAATTATATCACACTTTGCTCTCTAAAAGCAAATATGTAAATAGGAGCAAGAAAGGATGAGTAATTATAAAATGAATCTCTCAAAGTTATTAAAAATTATATATTATTCCAGCCTCCTAGTTTCCTAGTCTACTATGAGTCAATTCATTGCAATTTAATGCTCTATATCAGTTACCACACCAGGTATAAAAAATATAAAGATGAATAAAACATGTCCCTACCCCTGAAATAATTTATGACTTGTTTACCTTTTCTTAGTATCGTTACATAAGCTTTCCAAATCATTTGAAGGGCATTTTTCAAAGTCTGTCACTGTACAGCTGTTTCTAAATTTTGGTTTTTCTGGGAACCATACTCTGAAACAGACTATAGCAAACACAAAGTCGAGTTGCAATATAGGCCTAATAACAGCCTCCTCGGGGCAGCTGTGGAGTTAAAGTGACCCATGGAGTGTTGGACAGGAATGGATTATCCGCACTTCATCGGTCACTGAATGTGGACCCTTTGTGAAGGACATGTCCTTGGGCAAGCTGACTTCAGATGAGGCCGTCCATGAAATAGCTAATAGCTGGAGACTATGCACTGACAAGCTCTCTGAACATAGACAGTGCGCCCTTTCTTGTAGGGAATCTGAGTGCTACATCTCCATACCCATCACAGTCTATGTCTACACTGCTGGGATTCATGTCTTATATGCTTAGGTAATAACTCCATTAGGCACCTGGTGGATCTGTCTTCCTGAGAGAAGCATAGGAGAAGGAGGTGAGTGGGATGAACTACACCTCCTTCCACTGAAGCTGACTTTGGGGTCACAACAAACTATCCTGGTCTCCCTCCTACACTATCCATTCTAGATTTCCCTCACTTCAGTGAACACCTCAGCTGGCCTCAGTGGCTTATTTGGTGTCATGACTAAGACCATAGCTCTCAGGAGTCTGAGCCTGTGGTCACCATGGCTTCTCAGAGTATGATTGCTGCACTTGTCCATGTAACATCACAATAGGGCAGGGAAGTAACAAGAAGCGTTCCAGTCTAAGATCAGATATATTCCTCCCTGCCTCTATCGTGTAACAACAGCCCTACCTCTTCCCAATGGTCAAGGCTAATTGCTGGCCAATATGAGGTCTGACAATTAAGTTTGTAAACTTGTTGCAACGATGTTGCTAACCTTTTTTGATATCAGAGGGATTATTCATTATGAATTTGTACCAACTGGACAAACAGTTAACCAAGTTGACTATTTGGAAGTGCTGAAAAGGCTGCGTGAAAAAGACAAAAACAACCTGAACTTCTCGCCAACAATTCATGGCTCTTGCATCACAACAATGCACCAGCTCACATGGCACTGTCTGTGAGGGACAATAAGTGTATTGGAACAATCTCTCTACTTGCCTGGTCTGGCCTCCAATGACTTCTTTATTTATCTAAAGATAAAGGAAATATTGAAAGGAAGACATTTTTATAACATTCAGCGTGATACAACGACAGCTCTTATGAACATTCCAGAAAAAGAGTTGAAGGGTGGACTCGGCACTGGCATTGGAGCATAGCTTCCCCAGGGGTGTATTTAGAAGGTGACTGTAGTGATCTTCAGCAGTGAGGTATGTAGCACTTTTCCTAGGATGAGTTCTCAAACTTAATTGTCCAACTTCGTATGCTGATTCTTCTTACTGTTGATACCTGTCTAAAGTGCCCAGAGAATAGCTATAACTTATAAGTTATGGGTCTTTTTCTGTGTTCCTGGAGGAAATGTCCTCTCTTTGGGGATCATGAACTCTTAACTCTGCAAAGCCCAAAGTTATGGGTAGGAGAAGCACAATTTTCCCAAGTGGGCTATTGGAATTTAGGATAGGTAGGGCAACTCCTGTGTCTACTGCTTTGTCCCTGGATCCATATGTTTTTCCTATTGGGTCCACAGCACCATATAGAGTTCTTTGATTCAAGGTACGTTCTGCATCTTAGAGTATGTATGTACCATCCCCCAAAAATTGTATGTCAGCTAATGCTTCAACTAAGCCTTCAGGACATTGTTCCAGGAATCTGTGAGGCCAGAAGCTTATGGGGGAGGAAAAAACTTTACTCTTCCATCTTCTTTTGGATGGTGTAATAATCAAATAGATATGAGACAGATTAATAAAATGACCACATTTAATTATATATGTAAATATCCCATATTTACCCATATGGGTTCCCACCCATATACATAAGAAAGTCAGAGACAGAAAGGTAAAGTGACATTCTGAGCTAAGGATGATTTAAGGCACCTTGGGGCTTCAGAGGGTCGTTGCAGGGCAATAAGGAGATTAGCTGTTTAGTAATTAGAAGTTTGCCCTGCATTACAGATAGGTCATGAAGAGTTATTTCTGATGGTAACTCTCATTATGAGCAAGGCCCCTAATTTAAATTATTTAAGGGAGAGGTAAACGTTTCTCATGATATTGTAGGATCTCAATTGCCTTTAGCTCAAAATAAGTCACACGCCAATATGGCACATCTTGGGGAGGGGGCTGTCCTGAACCCCTTTAGTGTGATGTGTGATATGATTAGTGGATCTCATGGCATGAGCCCATCACCAAATATTCTTTACTGTAAAGTAGGCTACCTGATATGTTGCGATGTTATGTGGAATTCCAACCAGTAGGTCAAACATTTTATAAGCCCTTGTATAGTGGTTCTGGTTACAACACTGTGGGGAGAAAAACAAAACAAAACAAAAAAACCTATACCCAGATTATGTACCTATTTCTACCAAAACAAATAGTTGGCCTATGTATTAGTGATTAATAAGGCAACAAGTGGCCAGTTGGTCTCCTTGAGAAATGGTGCCATACTTTTTTTGTATGTGTGCTTATGTGTGTATGTTTCTTTTTAATTTAATTTTGTTTTGGTAAGAATACTTAACATGAGATCTATCTTCTTAACATATGTTTACCATTCTTGTTGGCAAGTTGGACATTCAATGGAGACAGTAGTTATATCAGCTTTGGTTCATCTTTGCCACTGCGATCACTTTTTTCATGGCCTATCACATCAGCACTGGAGTAAACACAATGACAGATGCTGGCTAACATGAGCTTGCCAAATCATTCTGTGTACTTGGGGGTTTAGTACCTCTTCTGTGATGGTTAATCTCTTATGCATGTTAAGATATGATAGAAAAATCTTCCTATTTATCCTTCTCTAATAGGTCTAGCCACATACTTCTACCCCAATTATCTTTTCCCCCAGATTCTCCAATCTGTCTCTCTCCCAGCCTTTTGACTAGTTAGCTAAATTATTTGATACTGCTCACCAGTCATCTCCTAGGATGTGATAATGTTTTTGATTTGATACCTTGGCCGAGGGTAGGAAGGATCGTTTTATAGGCTTTCACTTGGCTTTCTCCACTGTGATATCTTTCACCTTACAGGTCAAGACTCCAAAGAGGGGTTCTTTCAACTCCCAAGTATGTCTATGCCACTCATCACCCAACCCTTAAGAGGCAATCTGGGTGGCACATCTTTCTGTCCATTATGCATACCTCATGCCGTGTTCTGAATTCAGTGGATGCTGTGTTAAATTTGTTGAGGAACTGTATTTTGTCATACATTTACTATAGCCCTAATAAAGGGGATAAGCTAAGTCTCTCCTAATTCCATGTTATAATTTATTTTTGGTTTAACTGCTTCCTTTTTTCTTCTTTTTCTTTATCAATGGGACTGAAATGATCTTTGCCCCTCCTAGGAAAGCTGTCTAGTCACGACCTAGATCCTATGTCATCGACGACACTAACACTTTTTTCTTTTTAAAAAAGCAGTCATAATCACATAGTTCCTCTATTCTGAATCTTTCGATAGCGCCATACTACTTCTAGAATAATCAAAGAAAAAATTCATTGCCATAGATCAAATGAGAAAACTTAAGTTTATGAACTAATAAATTGATAATGAAAGGAAGATAAAAAGTATTTAAAAAAAAACAAACCTAAAAATGAAAACATTTTGGAAATAAATTGCATAATGGTTCTTATAACCAAGGTGGGATACATGAGGGAGAAAGTCGAGGATGATACTGAGGTTCCTAGTTGGAGCTAAACTGATAGTAACACCATTCTGCATGAAAGAGAATAAAACATGTATAAGAGTTCCTTACATATAGGTGTTAGTCTCTTCTATCAGACTCTTATTTGTTTGATTAGGACACTAATTCATCTTTGTACTCCCCATGGGATTTACTGCAATATACTGCATGTAAGACTAGTCTCAAACAAATATTTAATTTATGAGTGGGTAAACGTGGACTACCAAAATCTTATCTACAGCACCACAAATCTATTGAGGTTATTGGAGAAACCAGCCAGAGAAAAAAGGCTGCTTTTAAAATCCTGATATTCAGATATCGAAGTAAGCCAGCCAGCCACATTATATCACTAATATCAAGATAAAAATGAGTGAATGCTTCTCCTCCTTTGTGACTCCACATTGCCCAGAATAGGACTTCTGTTTTCTTTAGAGACTATTCTTGATGTTTATGTGAATAAGCAGGGAATCTGGTGGGGAGGTTGTGTGTGAAAGGGAGATTTGTTCACCAACCACATCAATTGTGCTAGGAAAAAAAAAAAGTACTAATTTATGGGATTGTGAGATAAAGTGCAACTTCAAGGCCTTAATCCCTTAGACTTCAGCTAAATACGACTGCTGAGTCTATCTCATGGTCAGAGTCAGTCTTTTCCATTTCATATTTTGGGGCAGGGGCACAAATGATGGAACGAAGGATGACAAAATTCTAGCCAAAAGTGGTGGCACAGACAACAGGGTGATTTTGAAAGCTAAAGTGGAAAGCAAAACAAAACCACCTATTGCACTGTTAGAACTCCAAAGAGCATCCGAGGCCAAAGAAGGTATTTCATTAACAATCCTTGATTAAAGCAATCACCATCCGTGGAATCTGTCCAGGACAGCCTGGCTCTTGGTTAGTGGGAACTGACAAAATATTTGTCACTGAAAAGGCATCATCGAGGAAGAACACAACCCTTCCCCAGGCAACGGCATAATTAAGGAGCACTAATTCACTTAGCCTGGGACTGCCACATCTTTCTTTGTTTGCACCAGCATATGGACAGTATTATTGGCGTAGCTGTTTTGCTCGTCTGCATCTGTTGCTAACACAAATAACTTCTCTAGTCACCTTATTTGTACCTTCTGCTTGTACGGCAAAGATAATGATTTTCAGTCCTGTCATGGCACATCTCATAGCAACACATGGTTGTTATTGCAAATAGGTCAGTTTAACTCTAGTGCGTCTTCTAAGTGTGAGGAACAGTTCACTGCCTATGCAAGCAAAGCTACAGGCTTGGGGAGAGAGTAGAGAGACTAAGTGTCTTGTAACAATCGGAGCAATTGCCAGTGAGAGAAAACATTACAAATGAGGCAGGATGGGTTATAAGGAGAACAATTTTATCAAAACAGTCCCTTATGTGGGACAAGTAAGTACAGAAGAAGTGGCGGAAATTGGTAGAATGAATCTTACAAATGGAAATGAATTATTATACCACTATGTGCTTGATAACATTATTACAAAAGAAAGCAATAATGACCAGCATTTTTGCAGTTGTTTTAAATTTACAAAGCAGAACAAATAGGGAACCAGTGTGGAAATATCACATCTTGAATTTCCATATTAAAAACAAAGTGTTCATTAAGGAATACCTAAATTCTTAAAGCTAGTTAAAGGCCGAGTTAGTCCTGGGACCTAAGTCTCCTTACACTCTGCCTACTGTTATTTCCATCAGTAAATCCAGCCCTTAAAATATAAGCTAAGCTCACTTAACTAAAATATTAACAATAAAAACTGAAATAGTCTCATCATCTCATTATTCCTGCCTTGTTCATTCCTCTGTATATTTTCCTCAAGAATCCATAAAGAGTGTATATGTCATGGCATCTGCTTATATGAAGATTATCAAGCTCATTTCACCACTGGGTTCATGGGGCTGTTAATATCAGTCTCAAAACACATAGACGAGATAATCAGTGTATAATTGTAACATCTTGGAAGTTGAGGCCCCTGTCTTCTCCATAAAGATCTGAATTTGGGAAGAGGCAATGGTATCAAAAATCATCCCATCACCACTTGCTTGACTGTGAGTTGAATGGAAAAAGAAACTCAGTTCCTATTAGGCAAAATAGTCAGAAAATACTGAACCTCTCTTTTTTGTTTTTGTTTTTAATTATACAAATTATCAAGCAGGAAAGCATAGAAAGAAAAATCAGCAAGACATTTAATTATCAGTCATCCTATTTCCTCATTATTCTGCTTTAACGTTCTCTCTTTCTTTCTTTCTTTCTTCTTTCACTCTGCCTTTTCCTCCCCCCCAATTTCTTGAGTCTCTTCTCTCACTTTCATTCATTTTGCCATCTTTTCTTTTTGCCCGTGTCTTCCATTTCCCTGCTGTATTTCTGGGAAGTTAAAAACAGGGCCTATGTAGTACAATGAGAAAGTGTTTATAACAACCATTTCTGAGGATTTTTAAGTTATTTTGAATTAAATTTTTAAGTGAATTCAAATCTATGGTGATCCCAGAAAGTCCACTTTAATCTGCATTGTACTTTATACTTGTTTTTTGCATGAGATATCTCATATTTTGATTAGTTTTTATCTCAGCTATTTGAGTTTGACTAAAAATATGGTTATGAGATGAATCACAAACTTGATTTTTATCCAAATCTTGAAAAAATGCATGCATTCTATATCAACAGGAAAATGGTAATTTCATATTATATATTCATATTGAAAAGAATGTATTTTATTTATGTATGCCTATATATGAATAGAGAAAAAGAAAAAGGATAATGGAGTTGAAAGTCTTGATTGAATTTTTAATGGTTTTTTAAGTAGAATACAACCTTTTTCTATGTTAAAACAGTTTGACCACTAAACTTCCAGGTTCAGAGCATAACCCTGATGGATAGGCATAGCTAAGAGACAGGCTTTTTAGCAAATACCATGTGGTAAGCTAGACTAAACGTGGAACCCAAACATTTTTCTCACTGACAGCTACACTTACTTTGGAAAGGTTGTGTTTACCGCTGAACTTAAAAATGCAATTAATTAAATTGATGTCATTTGAGATAGGAGAATTTGGAAAGAAAAAGTGTAAAAAGTATGATTCCTCAAAGTTACTCAACTGGATTTCTGGGGAAATGAAAAAGTACAAAGTTTCCAAAAAAATTTTCCAGTGCAATTTTAATCCACCTAACCTGGCAAAATCCACATCTTTAAATTCCTGCCTTATGGGAACTATATTTCTGTAATAGTATAAAAATTAGAGTTGTTTTCTTTTCAGTTAGGGAGTCCTGATTTTCCCGACATTCTGTATCAAAGTGTGTACATTTCTTTTATTATAGAACCTGATAAATAGAGGAACAATCTGTCATCTCTGATTTCATCTATGATAGCAAAAGTCTGGACAAATACTTCAATAAATACCCATGAACAACACTGAGATTATGAGCTATAGAAACTATTTATAGTTCTCCTTTGGAATTTTCCAAGGGAGAAAGGTGCTTTCCCACCCTTATCTCATATAATTTCTAAAACTCCCTGGAGTTTGGGGACCAAAATAAAGCAAAAATTCCCAGAGGTCATTCAGAGAGTTTGCAGTGAAGCTAGGAACTGAATCTAGGCCATCTCAGATTTCCCTCTAGCTAAATGGTGTATGTGTCCAGCCCTAATAACTCCTTCCAGCTTCTTAACGCTGTCCATTCTGGTCTGTAGCTTCACCCATCTTGAAGTTAGTCTCTCTGAAAATATTCATGGAATTCCAACTCTAGAAGTTGAAAGACCTTAGGGCTTATTTAGGTCATCTCCTACACCTTTCAGTTTCTTGTACAAAAATAAATTGATCCTCAGAGAGATGGGAGAATCCATCAGAGTTAATAAGTTTTACTTCCGGGAATGGAATTTCTTGCTTCCAGATCAGCTTTTACTTTCTTCTTCTTCTTTTTTTTTTTTCAATTCAACAGAACAATTCTGGTCATTTAATTTTCCAGTAGATCTTCCTAACACTCTAGTCAGCATTTAATCTATATATTTTCAGATTTACATACTTGAAATTTTAATTGGTTAATTTTCAGTCAATGGTTTCTTTAATCAGTTGTGTGTAGAATCTCAGTGTTGTTCATGGGTTGCACTTTGTGTTTAACAGTTATCATTCCACTGAAGTGTAGCATTTATTTCCTTTTTGGACTCAAGGGTTTCCTAATGGCTGAACTCTAGATATTTGTACAAGTAGCTGGTAAATGATGTAGTCAGAAATGGTCATGGTGGTAAGGCATGCTGGTAGATTTTTCCTAAGTATCATGTCTGAGATTTCAAAATTTAGTTAAGAACATTGAGTAAAATTCTCTATGGATGTTTCCCCCTTAATGAAATAAAATTACAACAAGTTGCATGCAACTAATGTTGAATATTATTTTCTTATCTTTGAAATAAAGAGTAGCACATTAATACAATATTTCAAAGGTTAAATATTATTACACAGAAGCATATATTCTTGTTGTAGAAATTGTCATTTTAACCTTTTTTTGCCTGTGCTTTATATAAAACTCTAATCACACTTTATAGGATTTTAATCATGCAAGCAATCTGTATAGACAGTGATTGGAATATAATTATAGTACTTTATGATTTACATAGAAATTTGAACTATGTGATCTCAATTAAGGTTCATTATAGTCCCATAATTTCTAGGTCCATTATTGTTATATTTTGAAAACTAATATTTAGTGATATTAAATCACTTGCTCAGCCACAAAATGAGTTAATGGTATAGTTTGAGATTTAACTATTTTTCAAACTTCAAATTAATCAGTCAGTAAACAAATATTTCTTAAATACCTACTACGTGTCAGACACTGTTGTAGTACCTAGCAAGGTACTAGAGTAGTCTAAGAGAGAGGTTGAGGATCAAGATATAAATTTGGAACTCTTAATATATGTTTATATTTAATACCATAGAACTTATGGGGAGAAGGAGAGGGCTGAAGATAGAAATCTTGGCGTTGGGACATCAAGACAGAGGTTATATGGGGAAGGAGAAGGTGTGGTATGTGGGGGGTGGGGGAGGGAGAGAAGGAGGGAGGGAGGGAGACATGGGGAGGGAGGGAGAGAGAGAGAGAGAGAGAGAGAGAGAGAGAGAGAGAGAGAGAGAGAGAGAGAGAGAGAGAAAGGTTTCCAGTAAAGTATGAAGAAAACAAAGAGACTGTCATCACAGAATGAAAGAATAATTATGGTGAAAGAGGTGAGAGAGATCAAATCTGTCAATTACTGAGAGAAGAATCATAGTAAGATGAAGACAGAGAAGTGGCCACTGGCATTGACAAGATTCAGGTTATTGGGAACTCCAAACAAAGCCAATTTAATGAAACGATGAGAGCTAAAGCTCAACTGCAGTGTACTGAGGAGAACATGTGAAGTAAGGACGTGGGAACAATAGGTCTAGATAAGTCTTGGTAGGAGTTTTCTGTGAAAAGATACCCCAGACGCACAGTTATGACTGGAAGCTATGTAGGATCAAAAGAGGTTTTCTGTTTGTATGTTTGTTTGTTTTTATGATGGAGACATAAAGACATATTTCTAACTTAAAAAAATGATCCAGCATAGACAGAAACATTGATGATGCAAAAAAAGGGATAATTTCTTATAAAGACAAGAAAGATAGGCTTTAGGGCTCATAGAGAGGTGGGTAGTCTTAGCTAAAAGAAACAAAACAAAAAAACTCCAATTCCATTAGAAGAGATGGAAAGCAGAAGTGTGTGTGTGAATGGATGGTGGTAGTTTGAGGAAATTAGTAGTAGGAAGATGAGGTTGGCTTTTTTTTTTCTTTAATGCTTTATCTTTTTTTTATTTTTTTCCATCAAGTATGAGTTGGAAGTTGACAATTATATGTCAAAGGCAACTGAGCTTTAGAGATTTAAGAACAACGTGTTAACTATTCTCAGAATGGAAAGTGAATTAACTAGAACAGTGTTGAATGCCTGTTAGTATGAACACAAAATTACAGTGAGTGCACTCAGCAAGCATGTGGAGTTTATCCATTGTGTTAGGATGGTTGGGGACAGTTGTGTCAAGTAAGCAAACAGTTGAGTTTAAGTAGGTTGGGGTTTTTCAAGTCCAGTACAATGAAAGACGGCTTTTTGTATGGGAGTCATTATAGTTTGGGGCTAATGTATCTTTGTTAGCTAAAGAAGATAGTGGAGACTTACCTTGGGGCTACAAATAACGAAAAAAGTGGCAAAGTCAACAGACTGAAACTAGATTAGGAACACAGGAAGATGACTATACATAACTATCAATGAATGGGATGACTGAAATGGGGATTTGGGAGGGTAGATAAGGATGAGGAAAAGCCTGTTGGTTCTGAAATGTCCAAACATTGAGAAACCAGGGTGTTAGATGGCTATTTGTGGCTGTTAAAGTCACAATGATTGATGAATACAGTAGAGAAGTTTATCAATGAGTTTGAGAGTTTGGTAGATAGTATAGTGAGAATGGTAAGTAGTACGACATGTGCTTCAAAAAAGACACGGTTTTGAAAAAAGATGTAAAATAGTTTGGAAGTGACAAGGGGGAACAATGAGGAGACTCCTTCAATTTTCAGACTGTAAGGACCATAGGGAATAGAGGGTAAAATATGCCTGTACTTGAGAGGGAAGCAGGAGGAAACACATTTAGGCAAGAGCCAAATTCCATTTAGAGCAACAAGGGAGGGGGAGTTTTCAGAAAAGAGGTTGAAGATGGAGGAAAGATTGCTGAAGACAGAGCAGGAATTCCAGAAGCCACAATGGAAGCATTCGGGAGGACAGAAGGGTGGGAGATGAAGTCAGATTAATGGCGATACAGAAGAATAGGGTCCTGGTATCCATGCAATGAGCTGTGAGTCTTACATTTACGATGGTGACTGAGGGGAATGATATTGTAAACCAAGTTGAGGTTGGTCCATAGCACGTGGCAAGTGAAGATGTTGGTGGCTGACTCAGTCCATAGTTGGAAAGTACAGGACAACTAGAATCATGTGCGATAAAATCCTCATCTATTTTTAATTCCAAATCTCATATTTTTCCTTCTACTTCCCTGGGTCTTTCATACCATAATATTTTTAAAGCTTTTTTTTTTTTTTTTTTTTTTTTGATATGTGAGTATACTATGTGTCATATGGGGTACAAAAGAAAACTTGCTCCCACTTCTTGTGAAACTCACAGAACAAGGAAAGGAAAATTAAAGAAAATACATAATTATTCCTTTATATGATACAATTTGTACATACTAGGAGGGAATGCATAGCAAGGCTTTCTAAAAAGAATGCTACTTGGAGAATGCAAATTTTGAAAAATGTCAGAAAGAGACTTTGCTTTAATGGAAAATAGAGTATGGTATTTTGTCCTGGCTCCTATAGTTGTAATAAATAGAAAAAAAAATCAAGTTAATTCAATTTATCATGAAGCTGCTCTTGGGAAAATAAACGATTCTCAGGGAAATTTGGGAAGAGAAGTCACACAAAGGTCTCACTAAACCTAGAGCTTGATGGGGAGGGGTTGGATTCTCAGGATCTCTGGAAAGCTTAGAATTTTTAGTTAATAGATTTTATCTTCTAAGATTTTGCAATTACGATGTGGCCACACTCTAGGAATTTTGGTCCTACTGTTTCTCAGCTTTCCGATTATGAAGTCCTTACTTTCCATTGTAGTCAACAGAGAGAATGTGATTAACCTTTGTGTAGGACTAATTGATTAAGTATCCCATGGATACACTGCCTGTAATCAGGGACCAGTTATCCTTCTTCAATTATTCAAGGTTGGGAATGAGAGGGGGGGCTCTCATTTCCAATCTGTGGATACTTGGGCAGCAGGGGCTCTGGGTGGGGAGAATTCCTTAGAGAGATATGAGGGCAAGCAGGCAATGTCTGCCAATATTAAATACTAATTATCACCAGCCTGGAAGACAACGTGAACAAATTCCTGAAATTACTTATATTTTTGGATTGGGGGGTGGTCATCAGCATTCTGAATTCATGTATGTTTAGTCTCCTAATTGTCATTTTTATTATTGTATAATGCTATATCCCATTTTGGCTCATATTCCAGAATGCTTTTTAGAAACTTGTATATGAACCACAGGAAGGGAAATTATTTAATAAGATAGTTCTCAGAGGACTGTCTTATCACTTTTTCTGGACGACTTGGTATGGGGATATACAGGAAGCATATTTAATAGGACATTTACAACTTAACTACTAAAATATGCTGCTGTTCTTAGAATTATGCCAAGTGAATGGAACAGATTGCCCTTTACTAATGTAGCAGTGTAACCCTTAGTACCGCTATGTTTCTTCCAGGATGAGGATGAGGTAGTTTGAGGAAAACAGGGCTGGGATACTCATCTCTGACCATGGTTAAGCCTTGTTTTCCTTCCCCTGAGAAAACTGAGTGTAACAGATTTTACTGAACAGCCTGGCATTTCCTACTTGTATCAACTTTTAACCCAATGATACAGAAATTAAAAAGCTTCCATAAACTTTGTGAATGAAATTAAAACTGTTTAAGGAATTTCAGCTAGTACTTTTTATTGTTAAAAAGCACTTTCCTAAAATCATGCAAAACTAGGTCAGTCACCTATGTTCTTTAATCTTCTTTTCATAGGTCCCAAGAATTCAACGGCCTTCTTCTTTTGTAAATGCTACCTTGTCTTCTAGTCCGTCCGCGTTCCCTCTGCCCTCCAAAACTGAGCTCATTAAATGAGATACAGTCACCCTAGTTCCCTTGGCATTTGTTATTCTCAAGAATAAGCAGGAAAGCTGCTAATAACAACAAAAAGTCACCATAACAATTATAATATTGCAAACATAAGGAATCAAAACTTTCAAATTTCTTATAATGTCAGTCCTTAACTGAATTGGTAACTGAAATGGGTAACTACATTTGTAACTGAAACTTCCATGGATTTCTACTTTTAGTTTTTTAGTCTTTGGGCTAGGATTTACCAAAACTCTCATCGTTCCTCACATCCCATCCCTCCCTGCTGACAGAATAGAAAAGGTGGAACAATAAGTATTATCTTGGTTCAAGAGGACAAATAAGAATTTTTTAAAACCATCAGTTTAATTGAAAACTATTCCACTAGACATCAGCCTTGCTCAAGAAAATTTTTGGTGCATTTCCTAAGGTCCTAAGGTCCACAATGACTGTTTCCTATTTAGGATAAGGACTCATCCTATACAAAGGTCCTTATGGCCTCTTCTGTTAGCCTTTGTCATGAGCCCAGTTCCATGTCCTTCCTAGGACTGAAGCCCGATATTAGTCTCGCTCACTAGGGTTTTATTCTTGTAAATTCAATGTCATTCTTCTTCAGGCCTGGGGTTAACAAGAAAAGTGCGGCCATTTGATTCATCTCCATCATATGTCATAGAACAGAAAAATCTAGGAAGAAAAATGTGGCAATAAATATTGTTTTCTCTCTTCCATATCTGCTAACCAGCTACTGGTCACAAACATTACTGCAGGCCTTCAAACTTCAGGTCTGCTTTCCTACGACCATGTTCATTGTTCCTTTTGTAGAGTATCTGAGTGTGAGCTGGGGTAGGGGATGAGAATACAGACATTTCCTTTTTTTCCCTTTTTTTTTAATTGAGCATTCATTTGCTCTAAAATGAGCTCATACGTCATATATAGGACAGGTCAAGGAGAAAGAGATCACAGCAATCTCTAGACTGCGCAACTGATTTTATCAGTTGTAGCTTTCAAAGATATCCATGAAATAGTGTTGCTATCTAAAAACAACAACAAAAAGAAATTGTACCTTACTGTTAACATAAATGGGATCATTCTTCACAACCTGACCTTTATACTACATACTTTTTCATCAGAAAATATATCAAGGAGAGAGAGAGGAAGAATATGAATAGTGAAGATTAGTATGATAAATATGAAACCAAATCTATTTTCAAGACAGCAGGCTTGATTCCATGAACACTGGGTAGAGTTTTCTGTTTTCCACATAAATCAAATGGCTTATCTAAGACAGTGCACCTATAATTTGACTATATCTTATACAAAATTGAGTGGGTTTTAAATTTATAGGAAATGGGTTCCTTTCCCACTTGTGATGTGAACAACTTTAGGTTCTGATAAGAAAGCAATTGAATTTGATTTCATCTGGTAGTTTGAGGATAACATTCAAGAATGGAAAAACTAGACTCCAGTAATATCATATCAGTGACTAGCAGAATGTTTCAATTGAAAATAATCTGTGCCAAAAGACGTTGATGTTATTTTTATTTCTAGTACTTCAAAATCTACGGAAGTTATTCAGTACAAACATGGTGCCATTCAAAGAGTGAAAATGTGTACCCTAAGTGTGCAAATAAATCACTGTTTTATATTACACTTTCCTCATATTGCTCAAAAGGATAAAACTCCATCTAAACTATACCATCTTACAGTTATATAAAGGGTGAAAAATTTCCCAAATGTTTCCTCTAATAATATTTTCAACATAACCATTGGTAGGACTTCAGCACTTCTTGATTTTCCTGTGCTTTTCCTAACTCTCTCTTTCTCATACTTTTACCTTATATAGCCCCATACTGTTTCAATATTGATAAGTATTTTTAATCAAAAAAGATATAAAATAGATTATCTCTCACTACCTAAGCAAATGCTATGACAAGCAGAAAAATCAGAAACATTGATAACTTTAACTGAGAGCTTTAAAAGGTCATGTCTGCATAGCTGGGTAACTATTCTTCAGTCTATTAATTTTAACACTTTCTAGTTGGGACATAAAAATTTGAAAGAAAATAAAAAATAGAGCCACCAACTTCATTTCTTGGGAAAGGAGTACATGCTGAAGGTATACGTATTTGAACTTTATCTTGGGTGGACAAGAGCTTATACTCCTATGTCTGGTAAGAGTTGATAGATATCCATTTGAATTTACTAATTTGCAGAGAGGTAGACTTCCTGGAGAGGTGGGGGAAGAGGCTAATATACTGAGAAATGACATACAAAAATATCTGATCAGCTGGGCTCCAACAGTGCCCAAATCACAGGAAAAGATAAGAGGGCTCCAAATGGAGGGAAGGGTATGGAATTGTGAGTCCATATTTAACAAACGTCCTGTTAGTATAAGAACACAGTTGATCTTGAAACTCATTCCAGCTGGAACTGTGTGGGTATTTGCATGACCTGGGAGAAATGAGCAGAGAGATCTACAATACTTTGGGACTCATGCACCTCTGCTGTGGAGTACCCTCTGAATGAACAGAAGATATGAACATAATAGATAGGTGGTAAATATTAATTGTATCACATAGAATACTGATGCTTGGGTAAGTTAGGAAGCATCTTCAAAGGCAGAAGTGACAGTGTCAGTTAGTGAATGCTCGGGGCCATGAGAACCTGCCCTGGTCATGTTCTCAAGTGGCAAGGAAAAGAACTCTATCAACTACCAGGAAATTGTAAGGCATGTGCTCTCTTGCTATAGGACTTTTCCACAAAATGAGCATCATGAAGAAATAATGACATAGTAATGGGTCAGGTAAGGTTTCAGCTCCAAGGAAAGAAGTCAAACAGGTTAGGGAACAGAAAGAGTAGGCAAGAGGCCAGAACTGGTGAGATGAAACTTACAAGCACCCTTGAGAATCCTCAAAGACATTTATATGTGTAAAAAGGTGCTCTTCATAAATAAGCAAGTAGGGATTGGAAGCTCAAGATTTAAGTACTAATCAATATTAATATTAAAGTTCCTACATTGTATTTGCTTTTTGTGAGTGTGTTGGTAGAGAGGCTATTTCCCACATAGCCCAAGATGAGTCTTGAACAATTTTTTCATAGGCAATAAACTGGAAATTATCTTTTCTTGTCACTGTAAGTACTCTTCATTTGTGCATCTCATCAGATTATGATTTGTGGATTTAAATGTTTTAGCTAAAGCTTATTTACTAAGGTTTCCAAACTTTATTTTCAACAAGTGAAGTTATTAAATTAACATTTTCTTTAGTTTCTTCCTTAAAAAAATATTGTCAGGATTTTTGTTTACCTGTTTATGTTTTTTTGCTGTAGAAGTAATGCTTGGCTGAGAAAAACTTGAAGATCAAGGAAAGCATGAAGAAGAAAATAAGTATTATTTATAATTCTACCACTAATCCCTTCAAAAACACACTGCTAGTGATGAGGATGTGTCAAACTAGGGGATTCTTTTATTTCTGGCTCTGTTTTTGACCCACCTAAGAAAGTAATTAATGCCCCAAATTACTTTTAACACAGAACGCAATTTAACACAGAAGCTAAATTGATTATTCAGAATCTATCAACACAAAATGTCATACTTGTACGAATTATTCTTCCCAGTTCTTGACCTGGTGAGTTGGTTGCATGGTTTCATGGTAGAGTGATAATGAACAATAGAATGTCACCAAAATGTACAGAATTCGGTAGCTATGGTATCAATAGCTAACATATTTTGTACTTACTATGTTTCAGGCTCCATTCCAATAGTTTTATATGTATGATCTTATTTGGTCTTTACAAGAATCCTGTGAGTGGACGCTATTATCTCTACTTTAGAAGTGAGGAAATGAAGTCATATAAAATTCATGTAACTTGTCGAAGCCTACACAGTTACATTCTGTGTAGCTGTGTAGCTACACAGGCACACTATCCTGGTTTACTAAGTATGGGAGATTAGTGGATAGGCTGGCATTTATTGGTGGTGTACATTCCATTTGGTAGTGTCTATTGACATGTAATTTCTTGCAATTTTTAACTTGGTGTGTTTCTGAATCAAAGTAGGGCGTATATGAAGGGTTGAATTTCAAAATGCTAGTTGGCAAACATCATAAAGGAATGTAACTCTCTTTGGAAATGCTAATCATTGGTGCCTCTTCTATTAAAGAGAAGTTGAATCATTGTGCTTTAATTATAGATCACATTTCCAACTAATTCTGAATAAGGAAAGGATGTATTTTGCTGTATAGTAAATGCTAACATTAGGCAATATGAAATTGTGAAATCGGCCAATTTATTCTGGTCAAAGGAAACAGGTATAGAATTGAGTTTCATTGTAAATTCATGTTGGCTTATACAGTTCCTTATCCATGAATCTCAATTTAATTTCATGGTTTTGTTAAATCTTATAAATTGCATGAGAACAAATGGATCAAGTGAACCATTTCCAGGGAACGTCAGGAAATATTATCACACCATCCTGTTAACTCACTCAGGATACAAAAATGTTAAGCAATGAAATTTAGACCTGGGAAGTTTATTCATGTTATCTTTATCAGAAATTACACCTGATGGAATCATATTTTGCTAATCTCGTTTGAGCCATGAAGTATAGGGAATGGGAGGATGAAGACAGAATAGAGAAATTTAATCAGACAGCAATCCGATTTAGATAACTTCCACATTGTGTAAAAGGAGACCTTTCCACTTAAAATAGCACTTGTCTAAAAGATAGCAAAACTGAATGCTAGTTTTCATCACAACTCATTGAAACTGTTGATGAACCTTAAGAGGCCCATCTGCTGAAGGTGATAAATGACAAAGAACTTTGAGAGCTATCAGTACCCCATACCCTCCCAGATCTAACTGATGATTCTTTCCTGAATAAGGAGCAATCAATAGACTTGTTTTACCAATTAGTCACAGACTTAGTAACCTATCCTGTCCTATTCAGAATGTGATTTCAATCTTTAATTAGCTAGCCACTTTATCTTTCTAACACATTAAAACCCCTTGATTTTTTTCTACAAAGAACAGTAAGAAATTCCTTAGTAAATTGCTTTATTGGTCTGTGTTCCTTTGCCTGGCAAAGAAATTAACTCATTGGTGGTATAATATTAATTACAGCAGTAGTCCTCTTCCATATGTAAATACGCTACATTAATTTTTCAACACTTAAGCTTTTCCTTTTTTATTTAAAATCCAAGCACAAGTTTATGCCAAGAATGTTATTTTAATGCACTTAATTTTATATAACTAAATTTTTTTCAGCCTAAAAGGGAATTTTGTCACTTTTTGCTGGAAAATTGCATAGTGGAGTTACTGCATAGGTCACATGTGTTGCCAACATCAAAATTATGTTAGAGGGGCTTGGGCCAGCCAACCTCACTTTGTTACATTACACTGTAGTTCTCATCTGCCTGCCTTTCTGCATTATCCTGGCATTCCTACATGGAGAACTTCATCTATCTAAAACACTAAGGATTGCCCTTTCAAACTGGAAAAATCAGATTCTATTAATTCAATCAGGCTTCTTACTATGAGAGCTGATTTAAGACTCATCTCCAACCAATTTTCTCTGATCAACTCTATCACTCTTTGATTTTGTCTCATCATTGATATTAATATACCTAGGTATATTGTTTTGATGTTTTTCTTACTAATTCTACTTTACTGTGGTTTAACTTGCAAAAATATTCCAAGTTTCCCACGGGTGTTCACAGTGTCCCCTACATATTTTGAAATCTCTCACAACATCTGTTGGCTATAAAAATTCATTGTCCTTGGTAGGGTTTGAGAACTGGTCAATTCAACTATTTACCAACAGTTAGGGTTTTCTCTTCTTTTTTTTTTTTTTCTTTTGGAGGGATTAAATATCAGTTCCTCCAGCTTTTGAAAGTTCCTTTATAGCCTCTTTATAATGTGGAATGCTGTAGTGAAAGCAAGTTTAAACCAGTACCTGTCAAGTGTTAAATAATTATGAGAAATAAGGCACAAAACAGTCACATGTCCTTTTTTCCTTTTGAATCTCAGGGGGAAGTCCTCAAACTCTAACCTCAGCCACTTTAAACAATCACCTTGCAGGAGCAAAATACAAGAATCCAGGATAAGTGGCATTTTAACCCCAAAGCTCTGTTTTGTCCATTGACCCCACTCCTGTCACAGAGGAATTTGTTATGTTATCTGACAAATAAGGTGGATTGATCCTACTATTATACTATCATTTCATAAACTTCAAAATAATCCTTTCACACAAGGACCCAAGGATAATAGCAGAATATTCCCAACGATGTGGGAAATCCATATTAGTAGAAAACCATTCTGCAAATCAGAGCATCGCCAAAACAGTAATGAGGGACAGAGCTTAGATGTTGAAAAGCACATATCGGGTATATTTGGGGACTGAAAATGAATCAGGTGATGATAATCAGGAATAATTTTAATTTTGTTAGGTATTATTTTGATGTTATTTTGACAATGTAAAAGATACTTCTGTCTTTTAGAGAGGGATGTTAAATTGTCTGTGTTATATTTGGTTCTGACTCATCTCCCACAACCACTGTCCCTCCTTGCATAGAAGAGCCATTTTGTGCACTAAGTAGAGTGTTGGATGATTCTGCCAAAAGACTGGCAATGAATTTAGCTTGTTGAGAGTACATGAGGACAGAGTGGGGCTTCTCCCAGCTTGCATGATGAGATTGGATGATTTCTTGTTTGCTAATAAATATTTGCATATTTGGCAGAAGGTGTTTTAAGACTTGATTCTATTATAGCAAGACACCTGTTAGCAAGAAGGGCGTGGCCTTATGCTTTCATAGCTGGAGGCTTTCTACATATAACAAAAAGAACTTCGTAGTTTCTAAAAGACAAAATTGGCTTATGAATATGTTGGTTTGCAACAATAGGCTTTTAAGATTGACTGAGTAGTTGAATGTTATGTTCTCTAAATTTTCTTTCCACACAAATACTAACCATCTAAGAGAAACTATACTGACTTATTAGTAATATTATAATTTTCTTCCAGAACTTATCCCTGAAAGAATAACTGCTTCATCAAGATCTTCTTGTCTGATGAGTTTTTTTTTTTTAAAAATTACCATCTTCTCTCTTAAAGTATGAGTGTTCTAAATGCACTAACAATCTAACCCAAGGCTCATTTTGCAATGAGTATTGGTTAGCATATTTTACAGAAAAAATGGCTGGTGTATGTTAATACAGAAAATCAGATAACTGTAGGTTAGATAACAGGTTTCTGTGAGAGTTCTTTTCTCCTCGCCCTTCCATGCAGTAGAGGGCAGTAATGAACTGTGCATATTTCCTCTAAAAATAAAACAAATAAATATAATACATAATTTAAAAATCATATTGAAAGTGTCCCACATTCAATAGTATTTTTGGTCCCCTAAACAAACAGTAATTTACCTGGGCTACAATCCAGTATGTAGTAGCTACTTTCAGATCTCAGAGTTTTGGTTCAGTTCAGGCAATTTAGGATTTGATATAATATTGCATTGCATCTAGTCATTCACAAATCAGATGGGGGCAGAAATTAAGCATTTCCATTTTTTTCTAAAAAAAATGTAATTTCCTTACGGAAATTTTATAGCATAAAGGTATTTTAGCTATTTCTAGGATTAAAATGTTGTCTTCTTCAAGATAAATATAATATTTAATAAAGTATAAAATTTTATCTCCTAAAATGCCTTTTAAATTATTAAATAAAATACAGTTTCTTCCTAAATAACTAAATTTATGCAACATTTTTTATTGATTTATTTTTCAATTTATGTAATTGACATGAAGTAGTAAATTTCAACTTTTTAATTTTTTTCCTGGTATTTACCTACGTCATTTAAAATATCATATTTATCTTTATTTTGTTTTAATTTTAAATGTCATATTAATCTTAAGTGCCATCTATTATCTTCCTAGTAAAGAAGATAAAAAGTTGGCTCTGTTACACATCTCTCAGGTATTCCGTCACCATATTCTACAAAAATGCCTTTTAAATTATAGTTTGGGGCCTTGTATCTTACTCATAAAGGGCAATTATTAAACACCAACAGAGTATTCAAACAGCGGAAAGGGATTTCCAGTGAAGGATGGGCTACTCATATTTACCGAGTCCCGATTCTGTGTCCAGGATTTTCATTTTAAACAACTTTCACACAGAAAACCATTTCTGTTTATCTTTCCAGACTGCATCATTTAAACAGGTCTTTTGTAGGTAGAAAAGGGTGTGTGTTCTTGGAAAAAAGTTTGGTCAAGGAAAAAAGATCTCAGATTTCAGTTACATAGTGCATGTTTAAATCTCAGCTCTTCCACTTACTACCTGCTGGACCTTCCTTTTCACCATCTTGGCTTCCCCTGTAAAGTTTCCCAGGAATGGGTGGGGTGTCAGTAACAATATTCCTATTCCACTTTACTTGTCTGCTTAAACATTTACTTGGAGAAACCTACCACTCCTTTGAGGAGGCCAAGTATTTAAACTTAAATATATTAGTAATTATATTAAATGCAAATGAAAAAATATACTAATTAAGACAAAGTTTTGTTAGACTAGATTAAAAAAAGAAACCTGGATTATAGCTGTTTGTAAGAGGCACACATGAATTACAAAAAAAGAGGATGAAAGTAAAAGAAGGAAAAAGATTTTCCATACAAACACTACCAAAAATAATAGCTGTTGCAGGTATATTGATATCAAAGTAGATTTTCTTTAAAACAAGAAGTATTATAAATATAAGTAAGTGATTTCATACGATAACATGGTCAAGAGAAAGATACACCAATACAGGCAGTCACAATTTACGATGGTTCGATTTATGATTTTTCAGCTTTATGATGGTGCAAAAGCAATACACATTCAGTAGAAACTAGGCTAACCTTTGATGTTTGGTGGGTTAGGTGTATTAAAGGCATTTTTGACTTACAATATTTTAAACTTATGATGGGTTTATTGGGATGTAACCCCATCATAAGTTGAGGAACATCTGTATCTATATTCACTTAACATATTTTATAAATATAGAAAGTGACACCTGATGAAATTGAAAGAATAAATGGAAAATTCATATTGAAGATTTAAACATACCTCTTTCAGTAACTGATGGAAAACATTGCCAAACGTCTATAGAGATTTAGAACCCTTAAGCTAATTAACTAAGTTGACTTTATTGACATACAAGGTATGATAAAAAAATATGGTGAATGTTTAAATTTAAAAAGTTTATTACACTAAAAGAAACAGTGCCATCAATCCCCCAAAAAACACTCCCCCTCACTTCAAACACACTTATCCCATCATTCCTGCCACTTTCCGAAACAGTTTTGGAAGTCCTCTTTCATGAGTGTCTTTACTTGTGCTGTCATGGCTGCTTCGATGTGCTAAATTGATTCAAAATATTTACCTTTCATGGTCATTTTGACTTTGGGGAAGAGCCAGAAGTCACACGGTCCCAGATCCTGTGAATAACGTGGATGGGGACACATACAATGTTTTTATTTGACAGAAATTGCCGTACCAGAAGTGATGTGTGACATGGAGTGTTGTCATGAAGGAGGATGAAGTAAAGACACTCATGAAAGAGGACTTCCAGGACTGCTTCAGAAAGTGACCACTTTAATTTTCTTGTTAAACTTGGCAAAAGTGGAAGTGAAATCAGGGACATATTAGTCCAAGTTTAGGGGATAATGCCATGAAAAAAAGGGCAGTGTACAAATGGATTAAACATTTTTCTGAGGGGAGAGAACAGGTCACTAATGAGTAGAGGTCAGGGCAGCCAGTAACGAGCAGAACTGAGGAAAAGATTGCAAAAATTCATCAAATTTTTGCATCAAATCGTTGGCTTTACTGTGAGAAGTATAGCAGACCAAGTGAGCATCGACAGAGAAATAGGAAAATCTTAACTGAAAATCTTGGCATGAGAAAGGTGTGTGCAAAAATGGTCCTGAAGGAGCTCACTGATGAACAAAAGCAAAGGAGAGTTGAAGTTTGCCAAGACCTGTTGGAGAGGCAAGACGATGTTTTGGGCTGTGTTATCACTGGTGATGAAACATGGGTGTACCAATATGACCCTGAAACAAAGGGTCAGAGTGCACAATGGAAGTCAGCCAATTTTCCACAACCAAAAAAGTTCCATCAGTCCAAATCAAGAGTCAAAATGATGTTGCTAACTTTTTTTGATGTCAGAGGGATTATTCATTATGAATGTGTACCAACTGCACAAACAGTTAACAAAGTTTACTATTTGAAAGTGCTGAAAAGCTGTGTGAAAAAGTTAGATGAAAACGACCTGAACTCTTAGCCACCAATGCATGGCTCCTGCATCACGACAATACACCAGCTCACAGGGCACTGTCTGTGAAGGGGTTTTTAGTCAGTAAACAAATAACTGTATTGGAACACCCTCCCTACTCACTTGATCTGGATCCAATGACTTCTTTCTTTACCTGAATATAAAGGAAATATTGAAATGAAGATATTTTGATAACATTAAGGACATCAAAGTTAATACAACGACAGCTGTGATGGCCATTCCAGAAAAAGAGTTCCAAAATTGCTTTGAAGGGTGGACTAGGCACTGGCATTGGTACATAGCTTCCCAAGGGGAGTACTTCGAAGGTGACTGTAGTGATATTCAGCAATGAGGTATGTAGCACTTTTTCTAGGATGAGTTCGTGAAATTAATTGTCAGACCTCATAGGTGTAATTCTTATAAGCCAGATGCTTTTGATTTGTTCTTTTTTAATATTCAAAGTATTTTATCAATTTGACCTCAAAAGCAAGGGAAGTAAAAGCTAAAATAAATGAAAGGGACTATATCAAACTAAAAGGCTTCTTCACAGCAAAAGAAACCATTGAGAAACTAAAGAGGCAACCAACCAAATGGGAGAAGATATTTGCAAACAATGACTCTTATAAGGGGCTAATATCCAAAATATTACAACTCAACAACAACAAAAAAACCCCAAACAATCTAATTTAAAAATGGGCAGAGGACCTGAATAGACGTTTCTCCAAAGGTACCTGTTTTTAATAGTGGAATTTAACCTATTTATATTTATTGCATAGCAAATTAGCTTGTCGAAAATAGAATTCCTTCCTAAGTACTGTTATTCCCATCTCAGTAACATCAGTAACATCAATACAAATCCCCGGGTACCAATCACAATTTCTACTTCTTGCATACCTTGAAAATTCACTCCATCAGCATATCATGTTGGCTATCCCTCCAAAGTGAATTTCCGTTCTATCTCTCCCTCTATCTCTCTTGTCTAGTCTATCATTATTTCTCACTTAGATTCTCACAATGTTTCATCTATTGCCTCCTCTAGTGGATTCTCCATTTATGAACCAGAGTTACATCATAAAAAAAATGTAAATCTGATTATGAAATTCTTATGCTTAAAATATTTTTATGGATTCTCACTGTATTTCAACTTAAATGCAAACATCTTACACATCCCCACAGACCTCACATTGTTTCACTTCTGTATCCCTCCCCAACCTCATGTCAATCTCCTTCTCAGTCTCTCCTGTCCATCCCCACTGGCCTTCCATTTCTTCGAACTACTGGTATACAAGTTCATCCTTACTTTGAGACTTTTGTATATGCATTTCCTTTGCTCAAAAAAGTTTACCACCCAGCTTTTAGTATCTCTGCCCCTTTTCATATGTTATGCCTCAGTTCACATAACCCTTGGCCCATGAGATTTCCTCCAACTAGTCTGTCTAAATAAGCCACTCTCTATCTCAACCCAGTCATTCTATCACAGTGGCATTCAAATTGAAGAAGACATTGGAAGATATTCCAGCAAAGACAAATTTAAAGGAATCTATCAATTCAATTAGCTTCCAAATATTTTATTGTCCCAAGGTGTATATGGAAATCTCTCAGATGCCAAGCAAATGGACAAATGAAAAGTTTAATTTAATGTATATTCAACACCATAACCTTTAAGGCTGCTCCTCATTCTGTGCTTTATAAACATATTTCTTAATGGTAAAAGGTGGCATCAGCAGCAGGGTATTTGGGCTCTGTTAGGATGTTTTGAAGACAGACATATAGTGGAGCAGACAGGTGGTAATAATTCATTTAATAAATCCAGATGAACAAAGTCAAAAGACTGTAATACTCTTAAGAGAGGATACTATGAGAGCAAAGCTCAGGAAGCATGAGAAATAAAAGTTGAATGCAAAAAAAAAAAAAAAAAAATTAAAAAAAAAGCTTTAAAAACATTTAAACCCAAACTATTATTTTCAGAAATTCTTAATATTCACCTCTGAAATGCTTATTTTCTCTTAAAAACAATCACTTTCAAAGTGTCAATGCATTATCAATTATAAGTTCATCTTATAGTTAATCTAATCACTAACTAGATATTCTTTACCACTATCAAAATATTCAATATACATTGGTTAAAAATCCATATGAAAAACTCATGTATAATTTTTTAACTTTAGTGCACATTAGGCAATAAGGGAAATAAAACTATTAAATCACCGCTTAACCTATCATTCCAATTTTAGTAAATTATTTTGTCTCATAAATTATTTAATATTTTCTATCTCCTCCTAACAAAAAAGAAATTACATGCTACATTCTCTAATTTCTATTGTTTAGTTATTATACACTAAAATTAATATATAGAAAAAGTTTTATGATATTTAATAAAACTATTGGTATTATTAAATATTTTTATGACCGATAATAATTTTTCAGTTTTCATTTTAACACGCATATACCTTTCTTTTCCCAAATACTGTATTAGCCTCTTAAGAGCATAAAATGTATTATTTGCCATGCTCCACAGTAGCACCTACTTCAGTGCTATGAAAAAATTGTGTTCAATAAATACCATTTAAATCATGAAAAATTCAATTATGCTTCAAATCTTAAAAGAAAGTTGTTTTTCTGAATAAACTTGTCAATCAGAATGATACAGCAAATATTTTGAATTAAAATGCAGCAAGGATATAGCAACTGATTAAAAATAAAAGATCTATGGCTACTAAGGGGAAAGAGGTGAAAGGAAGAGTGATATTTGGTCCCATAATATGTCACTAAAATGACTAAAAAGACTGTTGTCTATTATGTTCTTATTACTATATGTCAGTATATCAGTGTTATATTCTATGTTTCTGAACTTTCGTTTTAACTGAATAATTTATCAAAGCATACCCAAGGTTTCCACATTTCTTCAAGACGCACTGGATGATATTAAACATAGGCACCAGAAACTAGCCTGTGACCAGGACCACAGTCAGGGGGGACAAAAATGCACTGCTAGCATTACGGTAACAGGCTGACTTTTAGACATCACAATGTGCTTTTCTTACAACAATTTATTCCCCTATATTGTTTCATCATTATGAGTACTTGTTTAAAACTCAATTACACAATTACAGAGCTGATTGACAGTATTGTCTAGGACTATGGCAAGAGATTTTGGTGTGTGAAGTTTACACTTGGTTTTTAGACATTTCACTGATTTTTGCATGCCAAGCACAGTTCATGCTTGAAAACACTATAATCAAGATGATAAAAGTTCAGGTTCCCCATGGATGTCTTTATTGGTTTATCCTTCTCTCCATCCACCTTTGATTTCAGTTCCAGAAAATATATTGCTTCCCAGTAGAATCTTGCGTTCTTGGAATCGATTCCGGTAAGGCTAGTTAAGTGGTGGTCTAATTCCTTCTTGTTGTGCTCCAAGTTGGCTTTTGATTGTTATTTCACATAAAGTGATTTTACAGCCTCCCTCATTTGTCCATGTAGTAAAAATCTCAGAATAGTCTTGATGCCTCTTTTTGAGGTGAGTAAATTCAGCCCTGGGGAAACTGCGGTGAGATTTCGGTGGTTATTGATATCGGGCAAAAGAACTCATGACGAATCTGTGATTCAGAAATGGCTACGTATGCAAGCATGTCTGCACACATACTTCCCAGCCCTGTGACCAGAGGCATTGGCAAGAATGGGTGGCAGTCTGGCGACAGTGAAACAGAGATCTGGGAAACAGGGCCAGAAGGCTGCTATCCTACGGGCTCCACAGAGTTCTCAACCACTTGCAACCACTGTGACGCAAGTGTGCTGTCCAACTGAAATCAAGAACACAAAAGAATGGACAAAATGATAGACAAATATACAGGGAGGGAAGCACATTAAGGAAGATTGGAAAAGAATGAAAAAAACTAGAGATCTGTGTGGGGAGGACAAAATTTCTTCACCATTATCAGCATTATCAGCCGTGCATTAACAAGATTCCCAAAAATCATTGTCTTGACATGACAACACAAAATTAGAGAGCTAATCTCTTACTCATGGTAAGAATCACTTCATTTGTGTCATTCAATAATGTTGCTGAGAAAAATACTGATTTGTTGTTACTGAACACAGATTATCTTGTATGATTAGGCTCACGAGTAAATTGATCCATGAAACTGTGCAGGGACACTGCACTGTGCAAATGTTTCTAGTTTTTATACAGGCAGCTCATTTCACTTCCCCTCCCTTCTCATCCAGACCACAATTACACTGAATATTTGGAAGACAGATCCTTTGAAAGCATCTAGAGGTATAAATAATTACATATTGTTTTTGTCCCTCAAAAACCAGAAAAAATTACTTATTTCTTGATAAAAGTACTTCTATGTGTGTGTTTTTTTAAATACTTTAATTTTCAGGGATACTGGGATTTAGGAATTAATATAAAAGTAAGCACAATCTTCACTGTAAGTTTTGGTTTGTTTTTTAATAAACTTTCAATGACTATAAACCAGTTTAAATGGAATTATTTGGACTTGATATAAGGTAAGATTAAAAAGATTTGAATCAGAAATTAGGGGATATGACTCTAATTCTGATTTTAAATAAGTCACAATCAACTAGAAATCTTAATGTGAGATAGCTAGTTTTCTTTTACACACACACACACACAGGGTGCCAAAAAATGTATACACATTTTAAGAAAGGAAAAAACTATTAAAATTGTAATACTCAATATATACCAATAACAAAAGATAAATACAAGTCATGTGTATACATTTTTTTGGCACCCCCAGAATATGTGTGTGTGTGTGTGTGTGTGTGTGTGTGTGTGTAGATATATATATATATATCTGTATATATCTACATATCTATATCTATATATCCATATCTATATGTCTATGTCTAGATCTAGATCATAGATATGTAGATATAGATATATGGTTTTCTTCCCCAAAATGTCTAGGGTGAAAATAATCTCATGATACTTGGTTGATTTTGTCAAAGTAAATAGCTACAATACATATTTGTGGGACTATATTTTAAGGGGTTAGGTCACTTTAGTGCAATGTGTTGACTTAATGTAGTATTTTTTGTAAAAAAAAAAAATAGGCTAAACATAACTTCTCAAAATTAAATAAAAACACACAGCTAATTTTAAATTAATTGGTTTAAAATTTGATAGTCTATATATTAGATTTTCCTGTTAATATTAAAGATTTGAATGTTTTAGAAAAAAATAAACTTCAATAAGTACACAAAAACAATTTAAATAATCTGTTATTACTTTCACTGTTGTTTACACTTCTGATGAAACTATGTTTAAAACTTACACTCAGAGTACATTTGCAAGTTATTTTTAATCCTTTAAATAACTGGTCACTAGAAGGCAAATTATGTGAAAATCTTAATTATAACAGTATATAGTGATTGTGCAAAAAATAAAGCAAGAAAAGTAAATTTTATTATGAAAATATACATTAACTTATAAATTATGTATTTATTTTCTAACTTATAAGCATTACTGAGATATCAACAGAATGACAGATGTGTCAAAATAATTTAATATACTGTCTGATATTTCATTAACTTTTAGTTAAATAAAATCCACAGCCTTACACATATTTTTTATTTTATTATTTTGAATGTGCATTAATCAATATAGGATAATGGGGCATATTTCATTAAAGAGTTTGCGTTTAGACTTATGTCTTTTAAATATATAGACATATGGTACATGGGCCTTCATTTGTACTCTTTCCCCAGGCTGTGCAGCAGTCTAAGTTTTGACAGCCTAGATACAGCATGAATTTACCTTTGCCAGATGTATGAAAAGGGCTATTTCTCCATGAACAGTACATTAATGTGAGAATCCTGAAAAGACCATGCTTTCTAAATTATTTCAATAGAATAAAACACAGAAATCAATTCATACTGTGTTATAAAGTTGTGAGATCAAGTATTTAAAAAATGGTTTTAAATAATGAGAAACTGTTTATAATTTCATTGAAGATCCTGGATATAGAGTTTGGAATTATCGAGTAATACACTACCGAAAAAGCAGATCTCATGAACACCATTATTTAACTGGTTGTTCATTGTTTTTCTGGTTATACAGTGTATGTCTCATTATGAGGAAGTTCCATGTGATGTATTATTTCCATTTGAAGAATGGAGATTGAGACTGTCCACAGAGGACCTTGGTGATGAATCTAATTCATCAGTCATCTTTTCTCTCTTCCACCCAATTGCTTGGCCTCCTTGACTCAAGCAACATGATTCAAGATAGAAGTCTGTCTAAGGCTACAATTTTCTCATTGCTGCCAGAGATGCTTGGTGAGGTTGCCATGTTTCAGTGAACTCCTTTGTTATCTGACTCAACTAACTCAACCCCTTTCCTTTAGATATTAAGTCCACAGCTTATGCTGAAATGTACTATAGTTAGTTTTCTTTTCCTTTTCTTATGTTAGCCCCATCTTGCCTACTTTTGAATTGTTTAATTTTTACTTTCAGAGAAATCATAATTTGTGAACTTTCGCCTACTTTCTACCCTCCCAAGTTCAAACAGTTTCACAGAGCATGATCCCAGGATCTTAGGGTAAATTACCTTACCATGGGACATAGTGACTAGTCTCCCTCAGCCATTAAGAAGTTTTCTGTGTAATGTCTTTACCTCTCTGGGCTTCTGTCTATAAAAGTAGTGAAATTGAATTACAGTTTTATATAAGGATAGGCTAATGCAACAAATTAAAAGCATAGTTTCTGTTTTACTTATAAATGTTTTGTAACGACACCCCCTCCTCTACGACACACACACACATACACACACCCTTTTTGTTGAATCGGAGAAGATAGCAAGAATGAGATGGAAGCACATTTTTTTTTAGCTGTGTTATTGTGTTCATATCACTGAGAAAAATAACACTGTACTGCATCTATAGTGACTTAATAAAATATAAGCCATGTGTAGAGCAATTGCAAAATGAAAGAGATCTCCTGGGTGCTAAGATATCCTGGATTTAGTTGAGATGTTCAAGAGCAACTTTGTACCTCCAGGCTTGCACCATGTTCCTATCTTTAAATACATAGATACATACATACATACATACATACATACATATTGCCATTTCCATACAATGTATTTTATTCATTCTCCTCCAAATATCAAGTTGTAGTTTTAGAGACTTTCATCCTACTAAATAAATATTCATCACGATTTTCAGAGACTTCAAAAACAACATTCTTCAAACTGGGGTGCATGAATCCCTGGGGTACATAAAGGCTTTCCATATGGTAAGACGGCAAGAATAATAATTTTAAGTGAATAATTTTAAGGGAATCAGTTACTAGATCTTCAACATTAACTTCTAAATTTTATCGCCTAAAATAAATCTTCCTGAGAACTCATCTGTGATCCAAACATCTTCTTCAAAATTAATTTTCTCCCACTTTTACACACTAAAGCCAATATTCAGTTATACATTTCAACAATATTCAGTTGTACGTTTGTACATGTCCTTGGGTGTCCAAACCTTTGTAGCACCAAACAAAAAGGTAAATTGAAATATTTGAGAGAGTGATGATAAAATGAGTAACTCCAGTGATTAAGTAAGACATTCTTTTTGCAAGTCCAGGGTTTCAGTTCTTTGCTTTCAAGAACATTGAAGAAAGACATAATGACAATGCCAGCCAATATATCATTAAAAATAATTATGGTGAAAATCACAATGTGACTTTTGGCATAAAACTTGAACGGAACTTAAAGAACTGAGTCACAATGAACTAGGAAAACTCTTGCATTTCTATTTATCTTGTATGTGAACATAGTTTATCAACCCTTACATCTATAAAAACAAAAAAATAGGAATATAATTTATGCTGTCTAATCCAGCAAAAAATAAATTATTCATAAACATACTAACTCATTGGTGAGTAAACCAACATAAATCAACAACAGATGCATTTCCTAAAGTTCTTCCTATGAATATTTTGTTTCAAATTTTATAATATTTACATCATCTTGATAAATTATGAACTAACAATAATTATAATTAGTTCCCAATAGAGAAGGATTTTTTTTTAATACTTAGAGATTTATGGGTCACAAAATTTTTAAAAAATTAGCTTCAGTATATGTGTGTGTGTGTGTGTGTATGTATTTCCTCAGTAAAAACATAAATGATGAGCATAAGATTTTTTAGCATAAAATTTTATTTCACTAAGATAAAGCTTTATGAGGGAACTAGAATGAAAATTGTAGCTCATAGAAAAAAAGACATATAAAGTTTATAATTATTAAATATATTATTTACTTATAAATGGATAATGGTGAGTATCAAATCACCATGGTATTTAGACTGTAGTAGTTATGTTTAGGAGTATTATAACGTCTATTTTAAAAGTGAATACTTACAATATACTGGAATTTATATATTTTGCAGCTAAACCTTGACTCAAGCCTTTCAACAAGTTGAAAACTTATTGATATTAACTTGTACAATCTGGGACATATTTTATTCAATATTTCTTTCAGAGTAAAAGAACAAAAGTTTTGAGGATTCCACTGTATACCTATTGACAAAATTATCACATATCTTACAGCCCCTTTTAAAGATCAGAAGTGAATGAGGCTGGGTAGCTAATCTACTCAGAAAATCTCTAGACATCATGATCTTATGAAATTATTACATAGTTTCCTTACTGTGTCTAAACATAAAATATTTTCCTTTAAATGAGGTATTTCATATTTGGGTTTGGAAATTAACTTTATTATTATCCTGGAGTTACTCAGCAAAGCTGTGCTTTAAGATATATCTTTGGTGCCCTTCACATCCAGTTAATGGTGCTTATTACCACCAGCACCTGCCACAATTTTTAGGCCACGGTTCTTTCATGATGTTTCTCTGGCTCTCTAGAACCCCAAATTTATCTTGTCCTTACTGGGCAGAGATTTACATTGTTACACCCTATAGTCTATTAAGATAATACCCTTTTGGGGTTTTAAGTATTATTATTAACTACTTAATTTATCTATTTTATTGGAGAGCTCCTATTATTTCCCAGAAGTCCATAGTTTTATATATTATTGGATAAATATTGCATAGAAAGGAGTACTCCAACTTTGCTTAAGGGTCTTAAAAGATGATAGTAAAAATAATGATAATGATAGCAATATCATAAAAATAGTCAGAAAATTAAACCAAGGCTACATGGCAACTAAAAGGCAGGGAAGTTTGATAACAACACCCAAACTCTTAACTGTTAAGTCATGGTAATACCAATGGTTATTAACAGTATTTATGAATAATATGCACATAATTGGCTTTCCAATTTTCTAATCTTTTAAATTTATTAATCTAAGTTTTAAGTGATCAAGTCCTAAAGTAATATAATTAAGTGATCAAGTCCTAAAGTAATATAATTAAGAATTAGTGATCCTAGACGCAGGATCACAGATCTCTTCCTTGATGTGGTCCATTTTTCTTGAAATGATGTTATGGTTACATGGGGACCACTGTGGCTGGGGCTGGGCAAAGGATCGCCACTCCTAAAAGGTTTGGAGTTCAAATTCTACTGAGTGACATTACATTGGAGAGCAGTCTTTATCTATAATCTGCATTACTGGAAAGGCAGATAAATTAAATGTTCTTTTTTGCTTAAAATTTGTTTTTCCTCTTTGCAAGCCTGAATTCTGAAATCAGTCTGACATTAGATTTGTTGCTAACGTTAGTCTTAAATTTAAAAAAGTGTTAGCATATGGTTCTTGAAGTTGATTTATACCAGCCCCCAACCATCCCAAGGGAGAAAAAAAAAAGACAATCAAATTTGGTATTTAAAGTACATAATGCCTTCTAGGTAAACTGCCACTCTGAAATACATATTTTTTTAAAATCATGGGAACTATATGTACCATTTTATGCTCTGAATCAAATATGAAAGAATCAAATAAAATGATTTTTGGTAGCTTTTTGCCTTTAATGAGCAAGTCTTTACCAGGTTTCCATACATTACATAATGCTTCATGTTCTCCTGAGATATTCTTCATAGAAAATATCATTAGCCATTATTCTGAGAATTATTTTATACATATGGCAACCACAAAACAATAGGAGTTAAGGAGAGAAGTTTCAGGACCACCATAAAAGAAAAGAAAAACAGCCTAAATAAGGCCATTATTGGAAAGAGAGAGAAGCTAGAAATTGGCTAATTCAAAATAGTTACTGAAATAGAAAAACACATTTTGTGCTGAAATAAGATAAAAAGCAATTGACAAATAGTATTGGAATTGAATGTTGCTTTTCAAGGTTTTAAGAAGGTGGGTAGAACATTAGTGATCTGTACATGTGGAAGACCAGAAAATCACCTTCTGTAAAATCTTCCTTTAAAATATTTTTCAATTTCAGTGTAGACTTGTTCTTCATTGTCATTTGATATTTTTTAAAAGGAAATCAATATATACATTAGATTTCATAAGTGGAAATGATGGATTGTGGAATTGAACGGAAACTTCAAAGTAAAGTCCAGCCATCACTCATTCATTCAATATTCTTTCCTTTACTCAACAAATATATTTTCCAACAATTGGAGACAGAGCAGTGAATAAGCAGATAAAAACCCTCGTCTATATTCTCGTGGGGAGACACAAACACTAAGTAAAATGCAAAATGGTGATAAGGGCTACATAGAAAGAAAAAGGTAAGGAAAGGTGATAAAGAAAATGGAGAGAGGAACGTTCATAAATAGGATGACCACGAGAAAGTTTCACTGAGATGACGTGAGTAAGGTGTGAAGGTGAGGGTGACACCTGTAGGCATCTCGTGGAAGAGATGCTCAGGAAGAGCAAATGCTAAGAGCTTGAGATTGAGGTGTGCCTTGCATCAGGACCAGTGGTGGCGGCAGCAGGGCATACCAAAAGGCCTACTCTGGGCAGAAGAATCATTAAAAGATGTCCTATTTTATGGACTGATGCAAGATTTCAGTCAGGGCAACCCAATGGGTATGTGGGGTCCCAGGCAAATAACTTTTGTGAGCCCCGGTCTGTATAAACAACTTGATTAAATTACACTACATTTTAATAGGCCCACACATGAAGATTAGAATAATGGATGGGTACGAGGAATCTATGTTTATTGTTAGCGATCATCCTGGCTGCAAATGAGGCAGGGAATTCAGCCCCTTTGTTCCCAGCCCCTGATACCCAAATCTTTACTTGAACCAATTTCTACCATCCTGTTAGTTCCATTGTCTGTTTCATTTGCCCTGAAGCCTAATCAATTCATTCTCTAGCCCTTGGCAAGATTCTGTACAACTAATGTGCAATTTTAGTAGACCAAATAATGTACTGGAACAGACACTAGTGAGGAGACTACTGCAATAATCCAGGGGGTAGATGACAGTGATCAGCTGTGTCAACTGCTGCTGATACATCAAATACGATAGGACTAAGAAACGATCATTGGATCATCAGTCCTCTCTAATTATTCATGCTGGCTAATGAGCGAATACAAGAAATAGGACATTCCTTGCTAGAGTACCTGTTCCATATTTCTGTAGGTTTGCCATTGTGTTTCTGCTTCGGGTACACAATGTCTGAAACTTAATATTTAACTGTGTAATAGGTCTATGAATGGGTTTAGTTTTTAATCTGGTAACACCAGAAAGAACCTATGAACATTGCTAACCTTTCTCCTTCATTAAACCTATTAGTAAAGGAGAGATTCAACTGAAAATTTGGAGATTGATCCAAATACACCTTAAATTTCTGTCTACTTTCTTAATTTCCAGAGACACAAATTCATTGTTGCTTTCTTGCCAAGGACTAGAGATTGAATTGATGATTTAGACAGCAGGTCTAATTAACCAGGCAATGGAATTGACAGAATGGTAGAAAATGGCTCAGATAAGAATCTGGGTACCAGGAGCTGAGGATGAGGGGGCTGTATTATAATGGTTCCTTCCCCACCCACAGCCAAGGTGACCGCTGACACTGCACTACATACCCGATGAGGCAAGAGGTACCTCCATGCTTTTTGCCTTGAGCCATACTTGATCTCAGAATGTCTATTCAAACACATACATAGAGGTACAAAGGCACATTTCTTGGGCAATTTCTGACAACAGAAAATGCTTAGGGAGGCAGTAACTGTGGAATGACCTCCAAGAACAGAAACTGAGAGCTAGGCCTATGATAGCAGAAGTATATTCTACATGCAAAATGGCTGTTATGAGGTTCAGATGAACTAATATATGTGAAGTATTTTACTATATAAATGGAATTTACTGTTACGATAGTTTAGGGATCATTTTCTTTTATATCTGTCTATTTTGTGGTATTTTCCAGCCTCACTTGAGATATTTCTTGTAAGTGAGATACAGAACTCAAACTATCAATCAAAGCTGCAGACAGATTTTTTTTCTTTTTTCTTTATTTTCTTAATCTTTTTTTTAAAGAAATAAACTGAGAATTTGGTTCAGGTTATAAATAAGCAGCATCCAAGGATAAGATCCATCCATGAGTCAGCATGAGTCAGTAATTCAGTAAGCCTGGGAACTGGAAGTCAGTTGGAATGTAATAAGTTTCTAGCACTTAAATGTGAATAAAGCTTTTGAACGCCTGAAATTTCAAATGTCTGTGGTTGTCTGTTTGAAGAGGATTTTGTAATACAAAGTAATTCAGGGAAAGTTCTTTCAGACAGGACAAAAAGTTGCTACCCTGTCACATTAAAAATATTTTACTTGAGTAACTCAAACATGATGAAGTAAGAAGGTTTATCATATGACATCCTGAAGCATCCGCAACTAGTGAAAGCTTGGGGTGCCTAAAACGAATCTCAAAATAAACCTTTCATGGACAAATTTCAACAAATTTAATGTTATAAAACAAATGAAAATTTCAAGTCTCTAAATACTGCAAAATAAAACAGGGATCCCCACTTTTCTGAGGGAGGTACTACATTTTATTTCATCATGTCTTCAGATCTTTGAAGGGTATGGGCTATGGTGATGGTGGGGGAGATCTCTAACTAAATTGCTTTGTAATTCGTGTGATAGAAAAAGCAAACATCAAAAAAATAGGCAAATAGTTATTCACTACCAACGATTGAGCTAATTAACCTAGAGATGAAAACGGGGGCACTGAAAAGTTATAAATTCTAAGCAGTAGTGACGTTCCAAGTGATTAAAAAATCAGAATAATGTAGTCACGGACCAGTCACAGTGGGTAGCACACTCATTCAGAAAGGAGAGTAGCTGTAGCTAACCAGTAGAGTCTTACTGGTAAGTATTTGCTGAATACTATGGCAGGCTATGAGTAAATTCTTCTAGCAAATGAATGAACAAGTGAGACAAATTTTAAGTAAATTTACGGAGTGATGCTCCCTTTCATGTACAATAATTTTGTTCATCTTTATTTGTAGGAATTTGATCACTATCTCACAAGTGGTCTGGAAAAGTACACAAATAGTTTGGGTTGCTGAGAAATAATTACAATTTTTTCAGACAAGCAAATTCTTTTAGATGACGGTAAGTAATAATAGACTAAGGAGCAAATATTTCTCAATGCCTGTATAAAAGTGACTCTAGTGAAAGGATTAGAAATTGGCAAAGTTTGTAGGAGAGACTGAGGAAACTCAGCTAGAGTACATGCTTCCCTCTGACTTCAAGTAATAATTCTGTGGTTTGCTTTGAGTGCCTGGTTAGTTAGATATAGATAGGACCATCATTGCCGGATTCTTATTTATGGTGCTATAACTCTAAGGGCAGCAAATTGATTCCAATTTACTGATGTGACAGCTGATATCTTACTCCACTTCTAAATTATAATGTTGGTTGTAAATTAAAGCTTGAAGATCTTGGACATATTCCCAAGCTTCTTCAGAATCATGTGTGTTGTAAGCCAATGCTAAGTTAGCAAGAGCTTTATGATAAACTGTTCATCTGAACAGGGAATTGCAAATTAAACACTGTAGAGAAAGAAGTTTAGAAGACAGCAGGAGCTTTTTTAAATACATAACTATTAATTTTCAATCCGACTGATCAGATTAGACAATATGAAAGGCTTTTGATTTCATACATTATACACTTAGAAATTATCCAAGACCTATCCTATGTTTCTCATTCTTATAAACTTACTGGAAATACGATGTATTCTAAATAGGCAAAATTCAGTTTTGCAAGATAAAAAGAGTTCTAGAGATTGGTTACATAACCATGTGAATGTACTTAACACTACTGAAATGTACACTTAAAAACAGTTAAGATGGTAAACATTATTTTTAAAATGCTGGAAAAAATATGCAAAAGACAATCAAAAACCAATGACTTGTGTTTGGGAAACTCTTAAGTCCCTTCACATATGGACTATCCCACAAGTAACTTAGAGTACGTTTAGTCATGTAACATCTTAGTCTTTTTAAAGCACCCATAGTAACTTATTTCCTGTAGGTTGAATACATGCGGGTGGAGATTTTTGTCTGTTTTGTTCAATGCCGTATCTCCACTGCCTAGAACAATGCCTGGCACAGGGTAGATACTCATCAAATATGAGGCCATGTTTCTTATTTTCTATGTCACATTATTTGCTAAAAATACCAAAAAAAAGTCAATTCATGAGGATAGGTATTTTTATGACTTCCAGTTCCAGAAGAAATTTAAAGTCTTGTTTTCCAGCATAATATGCAGTCCATTCGAAAAAGTGTTTATGTAGCCATGTTTTACATTCCCGTAACAAAATCTCCCAAACTAATACCCCACACAATTTACTGCTTTCTGGAAATTTAGCAGATGTGCTGAGCACAAAAGCATTTTGGATTCCAACAAGATTGGGAAGGTCTAGGTCATACCTTTCCACTTTTCTTTACAGCAAGAATTCTCATAACCTTTAATAAGCCAATAAGCATCAGGAGCCCTTGAGAGAATTACAGCATTATGTGCGTCCCAAACACTTTTCAATCATAAAGCATTGTGAGTGTATGTGTACAGGAACTTGTTAAATATTTCCTGGAAAGAATGTTCTCCAGGCCCAGTGTTCCACAGAATAACAGAGTTTGGGAAATGTTGTTCCAGCTAGAAATCAAAGAGGGTTGATTCCGTGTCAGTGACATCATTTGTTAGGGGGAATCACATGAAGTTTCTACTTAGTTGGTTAATGTGGACCAGATGTCCTTTTGGATGATCTAAAGAGGTTTAAAATGTACAGAATCTCAAAGAAATCTATAATCCCTTTTTGGTATCAATTTAGCTTCTGACACTGAGATATGCTTGGAGAAATAGTGTTCTTGGGATGATTCATTTTCAGAGTATACACAGCCTCCCAGAAGATTTTTCTTCCTGCTATTTTTATCATAGCTCTCCAATATACATCTCCAAAGATCAACCGTTGTTTTTTTTCTAATATAAAGCAATTCAATTTAATTTAGTTTCCACAACATGAGACTACTGTTTTTCTATTCTGGAACAGGTAGAAAAGCATTTCATTCGGAGTCATGTTTTTTGTATTATATTTAAAATACATCTCACAAAGATTTAGATGTACTTTCCTTTTTCTAGTTGATGTGTACTCCACAAATTCTGTTGAAATTGATGTTTTATTATGGGGTATTATTGAAACATGATTAACATGATTCATATGGAGCAACTCAAAGCAAATTATTTTGGTGAAAATAAGAATCTTTTTCTGTCTTGTTTTTAAAGGATATATGTATTTGATTATTTTCATAAAGTAGGATGCAACTGCAAATGTGATATTTTAGTTGTGATGGCGTTGTTAAAAACATTATTGATAATTTAGCATTTCCAAAGAGATTTTGCCTTTCTATATTCATCTTATCTTTTAATTATCCTGTAAGGTACATAGTATTATAAAATACAAAATGATACCGAGAATCAAGGTAGTTTAAGTGGCTTGCTCAAGTTTCAAAGTAAGATGAGCTGGAACTTAAATCTCGCTTCACCAAGTCCAGTTTTGACTCTTTTTTCATTAGGCTAGTCTTACTAAAATTACAGTGTAATTCAAACAATTCAGCAGGTGTATCTGTATGGTGAATTCTTGGAAAAGGAACTGATGAATCAAAGGATGCATACATTAATTTTTTTTTATGTACATAGTCAAAACCTTTCCAAAGGCTGAGTCAAATGCATTTTAAATAGGACTTTCTGTTTACTCATGCCCTGGACAACTAAGTATGTTATGAAATGTTAAAAAGTTTTAATAAATTGTTCTAGCAATTTTGATTCCTTAAGTGGTGAGTTATTTTTGAGGAATTTTTAAGTCTTTTCATACATGTATAGTTCTGTTTTTATAAAATATACTTTCTGTCCTTTTGCTCTTTTTAGAAAGACTTACTTTTTTCTCATTGACTTGTAAGAACTTGTACCTGAAGATTAGCTTTAATTATTGGCATATAAATTAGTATGGAACCAAATTTATTCTTATAACACTCTTCTCAGTCACTTGCATTCCGATATGTTTTCTTCAGTGTGAGAGAAGGGGTGGAGTTCTAGCTAATATACTGGGAATTCAACATAACCTGTGATCTCTTTTATCTGTGCCTTGGGCAGTCTGTAGCGTTATTTGCTTTATTTCCCAACCAATTTTCTTTTATGTCAAAATATGGACTTGCTCATGGGAAAGTGTCACATGCAAAAGTCATCTACTATGAATGTCTCAGAAGAGAACAGTTGGAGAATATTTATCTCACATATCATCCCTGTTTCTAATGGAGGGATAGAGGTGAATAGGTGGTAGGGGAAGAGAATCCAGATGCACAGAGGTCAGGTGACTCACCAAGAGTCATGGGATTAATTAGCATCAAAGTCCCAGACTAAAACCCTCTTAGAATCCTCATTATTTCTATTCCTCTCTCTCTGATGCATAAAGTCTACTGCCCTGGCATTCCATTTCTTCCTCGGATCCAAGCAAAGAAAAACAGCATCCTAAGAAGCTCCACCACATTCTTGATACGGTTTCCCATAAAAATCCCCTTGATAATTAGCTAATATGAAGCAGTCACATGAGTTTATTTGGGAATTGGCTGCTGCTGTGTTTTTGCTGTTGTTGCTGCTGCTGAAATAGTTTGAGTCTGAAATCATTATGGCTGTGGTTATATTTCTTTGGCCAGAGGATATTGTGAAAGCCCCGATCACCACAGAAACAGATGAATATTTCTCTACTCATGCTGGAAAAAAGTGAATTGGGGACGGCAGCTCAAGCTGCTGTGTATGGGACGCCTGAGCCTGTGACTCAGGCTCGTGAGTTGATGTCCCCAAATATGATGATCCATTTCCTCTCCTCCCGGCCTTCGTGGCTATTTGCAGGATCCTTTGTACACTGATCAGTCTCTTTGAAAGTTACTTCTCTACCAATTATTTTTCAAATTCCTGATAGCTTTTATAAAGAAAGGATGGGCTTCTTTTCCTATCTGGAAAAGGAAACTTCTTTTATGGAGCTAAGAAATAAATTCCTAGGTTTTAATTCCTGACTCATAATCATTTCCTTTAATATTCCAAAATAATAAACGTAATTATTGAAAATTTACAAAACTCAAAAAAGTAAAAAAAACCCACAAACCAAAACAAAGAAATCATGCAGTATGTGAGCATCCCAATAGTAAAACTGTTGAAAATGTAGTGAAGAGGTAGTTTCTTTTCCATGAATTTATGTCATAGGCTTTTAAAGCTTTGGTTTAATTAAAGGCAGCCTAACAGAACACAAGAGCAATTCTTTTAAATACTCAGCTAATATAGTATTTTCATTTGGTGAAACATTCATCTCTATGGTATGGAAAAGTCAAATATGTAATGTGGTAGGTTAGCGAAATTAGGCTGATTTCAGAAGACAGGGCTTACCTTGGCTCCTCAGTTAATTTAAGTTGTAAATCTTTCAGTAGAAATCACTTAGCCTCTTAGGCTTAACTTTACCCGCCTGTAAAATGGGGCTTGATGACCCTCAGTTCTTTTCAGAATCCATTCTTTTACGGTTTTACTCAAAAGCAAATATAGGAAAATTCCGCAACCCCAACTCCCAATTTTGCAAGTGTATGAGAAGCATCATGGACCAATTATAAGGCCTTAGTTCACCATCTCAGGAACATGAACAATGTCTGAGTAAGTGGTTATTTTCAGTTTCAGATATATTTTAGTTTTCAGAGAAAATGATTCTTCCATTGCAAGAATGCTATCTGTTGCATAGTTTAATTTTTTTCTTTTATAATGTGGTCACACTTCTAAAAGGCTTCTGGCATGTATCAAGATAGTATCTATTTTTTTTTTTTTGTCAATAACATTATTTTTATTAAAAAACACAAGTTCCCTATGGAAAATTTAAACAATTCAAAAAACATATATAAAGAAGATATAAAAATGACTCCAAAATCCTACCACCACAAAATAACTAGAATTAGCTTTTGATGGGCATCATTACAAATATTTTCTGTGCATTAATATAGAGAAAAAGGTGGACAAACTAACAGAAAGGTAGGAAAGAAGCATGATAAATTTACATAGTTTGTATCTTCCAGTTCTATAGATAGGACTTATTTTATAGTATTGTGATCATTCTATATGAACAATTTTAATAACATTTTAGAGTTTAAATATACTGAACCTGATGGAAAAAATAAGAATACTGAATTTGAAGTGAAGGAAATGTTGAACTTCTGAGCAATGCTTCTTCAACCAAAAGATGGTGGAAACAAGTATGAAAAAACGTAAAAATCAAATTTTTTTCTTAATTTATTTTTTTCAATTTTATGAAAAATTGACTCACTGATATAATAAGTAAGGAGCTTAGGAATCTTATGTTCTCTCTACTCTTCCTTCCCCCATCTCATTTTTATTGCTTTTATTATCACCATTGATTTTCAAGATTTTAAAGATTTCTGCAGATGTAATTCTTACAGTTGTTTAATATTTGTTGTATGTTCAATTGATTCAATGAACATTACCAGTTATTTTCCCAAAGCCTCTTCATTTCTGAGTACTTTATTTTAATTAATCTCTTGATTAATCTGATTTCATCCATAATGTACTTTTTCAAGAAGGACTCTGGGTTGTTATATTCCCCGAGCTCTCTTATTTAAATTGTCTAACTCTTGCTATATAAATGAATTATGACCTTTCTAGATACAAATTCTGGAATGACAGTTTTTCCTCCCTGAATTCTGTCATTAATAGCCACAGTTCCATTGTATTAGCAAACTGAATGTCACTGTGATAACAGTTGTAAAGCACTCAGAACAGTGCCAGGAAAGCAAATAAAAAGTTCTATGTAAATGTTTTTTAATAAACAAAAATCTGAGACCAGACTTTAATCCCTTTAGAGGAATATTGTTTAGTCTTTTTAGATGCTTGAAGATATTTTTTGTATCTATATCTATCTATCTATCTATCTATCTATCTATCTATCTATCTATCTATATACACATTTCAAAAAAATATATATATATATATTTCAATATACTGAGCAGGATGTGCCACAATATTGATCATTCTTTGCCAATATTTTTTGGAATATGATTCATCATTTCAAATGGATTAAATTTTCTCCATTTTAGGGAATGTTCTTCTATTATATCTCGGAACACATTTTTCTATTGTATTTACTTAGGTCTTTATTTCAGAGACATCAATTTTGGTTCAATTGTTTCAATTCTGCTTCTCCTCCACATTGATAGACATCTCCTCTTTTAAATCTCTTTGTATTTTTATTTCTGTCTTGACTGATTATCCTAAACCTTCCCACATAATGTTTTTAGG